>NC_142520.1:31556814-31629314 GCF_964205215.1 Stylophora pistillata
CAAGGGGAAGATTGAATGAGCCTCTCGCTTTCTCTCCTCAGTTTCTTTGGACATGGCTCACGCTTTAAGATCGAGGCAAGAAATTGCTCATAAGCAAAATTTTCTACTGCTGCAAAACTCGCAAGACTCCCAAGGAAGTCATCAGACTTCTACTCTTGGTAGACACTCGTTCATACATGTTAGGTAGAGTCGCGGTAAGTATAACAGCTCGCGCCCAGGAACACAACAAAAGTAAATTTAAACAATAATTACAATGAAAAGAATAACGCGAGATTAGGGTCCTATCATTCAAACATACAACCCATACACCGAGACACACGTCTTTTCGTACCCATTATTGGTATCATCCCAGTTGAACAAGTCCTCGCTGTACCAGATTTGAAAGTCTTGATTCGCCTCCGCTGCCAGCGGGGTAGAAAAATTATCGAAGACTAGTTCTGGCGATTCGGTTGTAGCCCAGGGCAGGCTATAAAACTTACAGTCCCAATAATCCAATAGGTAATTATTGGTTGGCAGAAGAAGCTTACGGTTTGTGTCAGTTATCATCGTGGCCATTTGGTTTGGAATGAGTTTGGACCAAAGGCATCCCCATTTGGACCGAAAGCTTGGTTTAGATGCATCGCAGGTCACGTATCCCGACTGGTATGTTAATTTGAATGTAATGATATTACCCGCTTTGTTGGTTTTAAAGAAACCATAAGAATCATCTCTTGCTCCAAAGCAAACAGTAGGTGGCGTCATCTGTATCCATTTTTCTGGGAGAGAACCATTACACAAATAATTATTTTATTTTGTACAAAAGAATATGAGTTGATTGAAAGCCTAAATGCAAACCGTTAGACAGACACATAATTGTTTGTTTCTTTCCTACAAGGGATGTATTTTTTTAAAGTTAATTTCCAGAACCGTCCTTTTAAAATACACGAATCTGCGAAAGGAATATACGAGACAAACTAAATTTGCATAAAAAAGTTGAGAATAAAATTAAAACAGTAAGAATTTCTCATCATTCACTCATTACTTCAATGTAACGCGCCATCACTTTAAGGTCTCAAACAAAGAGCATGATCTGTCCCATGTATCTAAAAAAATATGACTACAAATCTTTTTTCTTCGTGTAGTGTGAAATTTTCTGCATAAATAAATCTTGTTCATTAGCTTAAGTGATATTGCAAGGTAATTTGTAGAACGATTTTTCCACAAGAGGGCTAAGATTTAATTACCACACTTATTGAAACATAACTTGACACCCTAATTTCATAAACGATTTTTGATTATGGAGTTCAAGTCTCAGAGATTTGCACCAATTGATTTCTGTAGCTAGATCTACAAATCTTTACAAGAACAATACTTAATGCCTAGAAAACTGATCTTTCAAGTAAAGGATGAAACATTGCTTATCCAACCTACATCCAGGAAGAGGGAGAGCGCTCAAATGCGTTTGGTGTTCGCCGTAGAAGTTTAACGTGCTCTAGCCGCTACCTGCATGCTTTACAACAGAACAGACGCACAGTCGACGCTTCTTAAAATACATATCAAAGGATTTTCTACAACAGAAGTAATAATTTCCTACCATGTTCACAGTTGTGGCCTGTAAATCCAGGAGGACATAAGCAGCGATATCGTGAAGAAGTAAAGCCTGATTGACAGGTTGCTTCGTTCTTGCAAGGTGAATTGCCACAAGCATTCTGAAAGAGGGAAATTGAAAGGACTACCTAATAGCAAAATTGTTTTGTAACTTCATTTTTCATCGTTTCTGTTTTTTTTTTTCACTCGCTTACCCTGAAATCGATTTTATTCTAAATCACGTTTGGTAGGGGATTGCCAAATAGGGAGGTTTTGAATATTAATTTTTTCTTAACCGCTTTATCTTCAATGACTGATGAATATTCAATAATCACTTGTTGCAAGTAAAAACTAATGATCACAACCTTTCTACTTGATTGCTTTCTCCCATTAGATAATGCTCTTACATTTGTTCCATGGTAAACATAGTTTGCTGCCTTGATCAGGTCCTTCTCATGTTCTTTACTAGTTGAGTTGTTCAGTTCGCAGTTCTCTGTCTCAGGTCCTCTCGGACGTACTTTGAAGTTTATACTGACACAATTGTGTTCCAGGTAACAACGAAACTCACACGTGTCCCTGTCAATCGCACTGATGGTTGCTATGGTGTGGTTAACAAGACGCTCCCCTTCGAAGAATAACGAGGATGGAAATGCCAATGTACGACTTTTTCCTGAAATTATTGAGATTGTTAGGAGGAAAATAAACGAAAGAATTAAAAGAAAGCATGTCATCGGTTTACAGGTACGTCTATTTCACAATTCAGAAAGTGAAGATTTGTGAAGTTATGCATTAACGTAGGAAAAGCGACCTTACTCTAATTTAGCTTGAAACTATCGTATCAACCAAAATGAGTGTTAAAAAGAAATAAAAGGAACAAACGTGATAAACTTATCGTGACAAACTTATCGCGACAAAGCAGTAGATAAAAACTTGATTGAAATTTGATTAAATTAGCATGCCGGTTTCGAAACTAGTGTAGGACCAGTCACGGATCAACAAATATGTCTATTCATTTTTTCAAAATAAATGGCTACTGAGGGATAAAACAATTTCTATCGTATTACAAGTCCTTTTAAAACGTTATTTACAGCATTCAAGCATTTATTATTATCACCGAGGCTCACAAGCTGCAAATGATAAACAAAGTGGGTTTTTTTCTTTTATGTCACCGACTCCGCCGATGAGCGAAATTTCTTTGCTTTAGCAAGTACAAACGAGGCCTCCAAAAATGGGCCAAATTCCACCTTCGAATGACGCTAACTATGCGTCAATTTTCTCGAAAACAAAAGAATTTTACAACAAACTACATAGGTCCTGTTTTGTCTTGTATATAGGCCTACCTAATAATAAAATATGAGCCAATTCGATGTTTTGACTGTTGCCGGTGAATGTTTGATTTTTTACAACAACCTCTCTTAAATGCTTTCCTTTCGAAACTGGTACATGGTTGGTTTGGTACGTGGTAAATTGATACAAAAAGCTACGAGTGTGAAAAGGGTAAAAGTTACATGAAAATACCTTTGAAGAACTTACCATCTAAACAGGCCAACGCATCCTGAAGAATGAGCAAGAAAAAGACAAAGTGGACTAAAGAAATCATAGCGACTTGAGGAAATTCATTTGTTCATCAGCAACGAACTGTCTTAAACATAGCCGTCTGTTTGAAATGGCTATTGTGATGTCATACGTCATACAGCCGATTGAAAATTAGTCAATGACGAATCTTGACAAATAATAAGAATTAAATTTTCCCTCAAAAAGAATTTTTATTTACTACTGGTTTTTCAACAGAATTGTGTTAGTTTTAGATTTTCCGTGAGGAAAAAGTTGTTTTAACGCCCGTTATAGTTAAAAAGTTTCTGGCGTTTGGTTTCTTGCAATGGATATTCCTCTCAGCAATCTCCTGTTGCCTGGCAACAGCTCACAAAACTTCTTTAATTTTTAATAAGGAAGTTCAAGTTCAAATTAAAGCTACAGGATAAATGCATATAGTTTATTAGAACAGGTGGATACAAATAAATTTCGCTTCATGAGGAACTTATTGGCGATTTTTCAACAGAATTTTTTCAGTGACAGATTTCCCATAAGGAGGGAGTTGTTTTAATGCCCGTCGTGGTTGAATAGTTTGTGGCGTTTGTTTGTTTCAGTGGATATTCCTCTCAGCAATCTTCTGTTGCCTGGCAACAGCTCACAAAACTTCTTTAATTTTTAAACAAGAAAGGATGAATGCATATAGTTTTTCTTTTGGTTTCGAAGGCAACATGAATGAAAAGTCCGTACTCAATAATCTAGGATGAAATAGGTCACGTGTTGAGTTTCAAGATGATTTGGTCTAATCAACTAAGTTGAAATGCAAATTAGCCTCCGTAAAGAGTTTTTAAAGCTGAAGTTTTGAGTGTTCGCCCTTCGTCGGAACCAATAGAGGAATTTAGGGTTGTATGTGGATTGCGTATTGAGAAATGAGGCTACGCTATTTATGGGAACATGGTAACGTGAAAAACAAGAATAAAGTAGTTAAATGAAAAGCGTTCGTTGACACCGTGGGGAATACAAATGACAATTTGAAAGATAGAGTTTGTTTTAAATTTGTTGAATTGAGCGTTGTATCATGACCTATTATATATCCAGTCATAAATAATTCACTCAGATCGCCGTCAGCTGATGCTAATCAACCAGTTTCGATATTATTTGTAAAGGTAATCACATGATTTCGAGTGCAGTTTGGAATAAATAAGCACGAGTAAATTTTTTCAAAGACTAACAAAATTCCATGAGCCCGTGGGGCGAGTGCAATTTGTGGTCTTTGAAAAAATTTACAAGTGCTCATTTATTCCAAATTGCACGAGAAAATCATGTGATTATGTATTAATAATCTACATGAAAAAATACGAGGTAGCTTCTCATAACTGTAAAGAAGAAAAGCGCGCGCATCATGTGCAAAAATAATTAATTCAAACCCTGCAAGTGACATTGTCCTTGACATTGATCTTGACATTGACATTGACCAATCATTCTGACCAATGAGAATGTCTGGTTTGTTTCTTTCTTTGCACTGAAATAACCCTCTTCTGCACTGAATTAACTCTCTTCTGCACTGAATTAACTGACGACTGCATTCATCTTAACCAATTAGAACTGAGAAATTTTTTCATGTATATTATTAGGTTCAATATAACGAAAGGGCTCCTCTTTCCAATGCCGTGAAGTACATAGCTCAGAAAAAAAAGTTATCGCCCAATTCATCAAGCTTACGATATGTGAAAGTTGCCGTTAGTAGATGTTGCTATAGTTATTTTAGTTCTTGACTTGGTAACAAAACATATTTCGTATTTCAAGCACCTTTGAAAGAGGTAGTGTGTAGTGAACATAACAATATTCGATCGCTTTTCACTGACATATAAGTCACGACCATTGTTTCCTTTATAAACAGATCAATGAGTCAAGAGACTATTTCTTCAGGGTGGAGAGCAATCTTTCACCTCATTAAGCTTAGAAATTCACGATATCAAATACACTCAATTCTCAACTAACGGACACTCTCGTAAGAGGACAGTTCTATAAGAGGGGGGGAGGAGATGAGTGGTTCAAAAGACTCAATAGCAGTAAAATTCCAAATCTTTCGAAGACGGAAAAAATTATATAACAACAAATAATTTCCTCAGAGCCATACTGTTTGAAGAAGGAACTTATAAACTGCTTCGTTTTCGCAAGAGATACGTGTAAGTCCCCTTCGCATCAGATGTTTGCTGGACTTGCTGGTCTCGTCACGATTTTTGTAATTACAATTTGGTTGAATATACTCAGGGTTTCGATAATGTAAGGCGTTGTCAACAAAACCGGGAATACAATACATAGATTTATAAAAGAAGCTAATTTGAAGCGACAGAGGGTTAAGTTTGTTCAAGTGAAAAGGGCCGATTTCGTCGAGCCTTCCATTCTGTTATTTGTAGCGGTCATTTTTCACCCGATTGTTATGAGAAAAGCAACATGGTTAAAATGGGCCGGGAAATGCAAAAAATACTTCTTCCTGGTGCTGTACCGACGATTCAAGCCCTACCAGAAACAAATTCTTCTGAAGTAAAAAAGCGACCCATGCAGTCGGCAGACAGCGAAGATCCTGAGGCGGCCGACCTAACTAAGAAACGACAGAGGAGAAGTAGAGCTCTTCATAAGTTAAGGAAAAGAAAAGGAGACAAATGAGAAACTCCTATAAAATCTCTCAAACTATCAAACCTCTGACAGTCAAGTCAGCTCGCCATCGAAGGGTCTCAAATTCATTCCAACACCCGTGACGAAAGAATATAAAATCAGGGCAACTCTTGCAAGATTAATTCGCAAGGTGAATGCGCCTCCAATACACCTTTCACGGACAAAAAAAAGAACCACCTCCATCTCGTAACAAACTGGATGCCACAGGTGCAGCCTTCTTTTGCCCATGAGAGCTACTTGGAAAATGTAGGACCTCTATGTAAACCACTATTGTGATGGAGCTTCCTAATAAAAGATTGTTATTATTCTTATAACACTTGATGCAGAGATTTGGAGATTGGGTCGAGCTGGCGTCGAAGGTGGACGTGTGTTTTTAGTCGGCACGCTCGAGAGGCAAATTTTCGAATAACTTGAGTATGTCAAAATCTGGAAACAAGAAAGGGAAGAAATTAAGTAGCTCATCAAGTACTGAAGTCGCCTCTTCCACCGAAGGCAAAGGAGAAGAAGCATTTGAATCAGAATAGTCGGCAGCAATGGCGACCAACGAAAGCGTCAATGAAAACCCTTCTCTGGTCGACATATGGAAAATTCTTACGGAAATTAAAGCCAATACCGAGAAGTTGGTACTAGACGTGGAATTGTTAAAGGCAAATTATAACGAGCTAATAGACAGTCTATATTCTACAAAGAGCCAGGTAGACAACTTAGTCACAGAAAACATTGCTGTTGATTCCAAACTAAAACTCCTCGAAGAACAAGTATTGACGTCCAAGAAGAAGCTAGAGGAAGTTAAACAAAGACTCTACGATGATTAAGGTAGTCGTGATGACTTGGAACAATATACCCGTAAATTGAACTTAATGATACGCGGAATCCCCGAACGCAAAGCAGATAATTTTGAGAATGTTATTATTTGGGAAAAATTCTGAAGGTCAACTTAACACACGGTGATATTGACATTATTCACAGATTGAACACAGAAAACAAAACCAAAACACGACCGATGATCGTCCGTTTCAGTAATTACAAGGCAAAAAAATAAACTCATGTGGCCAGGATAAATCTACGAAATGCAGCTTTATATAACCTAGGAGCGGTGAAGATCTTTATCAATGAAACTTAACTGCATGGAGAGCAAGGTTATTCAGAGAGGCAAGAAAAGTTATGAAAAAATATCACAATGGTAAAACGTGGACTGTCAATGGAAAAATCTTTTTGGGAAACAGACTTAACCGCAAAAGTTTTAAAGATCGATGATTATGAGGAACTAAAAACCCTTTAACTCTAGACATGATTGCTCGAAGGAAAGAGGGAAGACCTTGGAGTGTAGGCTTTCGGCCGGTTGATCGGTAGTTTCCCAGAAGAGGTAAGTAATCGTTTTGTTTCTCCGTCAGTTATTTTGTAGTGTTGCTTGGTTCTTCTTATTATTATTTTTTTCTTGTCTCTTTTTTTCCTGCTTTTTCAACGTCTACTGTCAAATTCTTAACGCTTAATGTTAGAGGTTTAAGGAATCAAGAAAAAAGAAGATTGATATTCTCATATTTAAAAAAACAAAAGGCAAATATTTACCTCCTTCAAGGAACTTTCTCTACCTAAAGGTGAGAGGATCTGGTCTGCGGAGTGGGGTGGCCAAATTTTCTATTCACACGGTACAGATCATTCAAAGGGCGTTTGCGTGCTCATAAAAGCGAATTCTCCAATTCACGTAGAGATAGTAGAGCTTGATACGAATGGAAAATTTATAATATTACGTCTAAAGACACCAGGTGAGACCAGCTTCAAGGTTGTTAACATTTATGCTCCCACCAATTATCGTGAACAATTTGACTTCATCGAATCTTTTACTAAAAAAATAATATCTTTGACCGATTCGCCTAACTTAATAGTTGCAGGTGATTGGAATACAACTTTAAATTTAATAGATAAGCAAGGAGGATTAGCCTGGACAAGAAACTAAGTACAGGATTTCGTTAGTTTACTTCATGAAAGCGGCCAATCTAGTTGTTATATACCGTAAAATTCATCCAAAAAATAAAACCTACACATATAAATCGAAAACACTGAAACTAAAATCACGCATAGACTTCTTAATAAGTGGCAAATTTCAACATGATGTCAAAAAGTGGAAACGCGAGCATCAATCGCACCTGATCATACAGCAGTCTTTTTGAGCATTAATCTGAATGAGGAATTTAAACGCGGTCCTGGATTATGGGAATTTAATAACTCTCTTTTCCAGAATGAATGACCCTGGAGAAGAAAGATGTATGGGATCAAATTTGAACCTTAACCACCTTGTAATACATGAAAGTCTTGAATTAGAAGCTGAAATAAATAATGAAGAGGTTCACAATGCTCTGAACAGTTTTTAAAACTACAAAACTCCCGGTGAAGGCTTCACAGAATTCTTTTGTTAATCCATCGATTAACAAAAGAATTCTGTGAAGCCTTCTTCGATCGTATAGGCGGTACACTCTTAGACTCCTTAAATGCGGGATTTGAAAGTGGAACATTGTCTATATCACAAAGACGAGGAATTATTTCATTAATCCCAAAAGACGACAACAGTTTGACTACATTATCTAACTGGCGTCCAGTCACTCTGCTCAATGTAGACTACAAGATTTTTGCAAAGATAATTGCAAAGAGAACTGAATCAGTCCTGCCGAAACGAATTCATCTTGATGTTAACAGAGTTCATTAGGGGAAGATTCATTCGAAAAAATGTTAGACTGTTGAACGATCTAATGGAATGAAAAGACCAAAAAATACCAGGAATTCTGATGTTCAATGACTTTGAAAAAGCATTTGATACAATAGAATGACCCTTATTTAAGATGTACTTAAATACTTTAATTTTGGTCCCGTTGTTGGAAAATGGATCTCAGTACTCTATAAGGACGTAGAAAGTGTTGTTTTGAACAGAGGCTACTCAACTAACTGCTTTAAAGTCTCAAGGGGAGTTCGGCAAGGGCGTCCACTCAGTCCCTTATTATTTGTGTTAGGTGTAGAGATCCTAGTTTAAAAGATAAGGCAGTCTACGAACTGTCAAGGAATAAAACTACCGCAATCAGTAGAAGCCAAAATTAGCCAATTTGCAGATGATACAACTCTTATTTGCGGGACGTAAACGCTCTTAGAGAAAACACGAACGTTTTAAATAATTTTAACGAAATTCCCGGCCTCAAATTAAGCAAGAAAAAGCCAAAGCAATGTGGATTGGTTCAGCTAAAATGATAAAACCCAACCTTTGGGCTTTCAACCCTACCAAGAACCAATTAAGCCACTAGAGGCAAATTTATCATATAACCAAGACAGAAATAGTAATCTGAACTTTTATGTCAAAATTCATAAGATGGATACTAAGTTAAAAATGTGGCAAACGAGAGACTTAACTTTGTATGGTCGCATAATGTTAGTAAGGCCCTAGGCATATCCAAGATAGTTTATGCGGCCTCAATGCATAGTGTTCCTGAAACAGTTATTAAAACAGTGCAAGATAGAATATTCAAATTCTTGTGGAAAAACAAAAAAAGATAGAGTAAAAAGAGCAATAAAATATCAGCCATTCTCTTATGATGGTGTGAACTTCCCAGATGTCCACACTGTGGCAAAATCACTACGCTTGAGCTGGTTAGGCAGGTTTCTAAATTGTACAAATGAGACCTTGCAAGTTATTCCTAATAGTTATTTTAATAAATATGGAGGATTATCTTTCCTATTGAAGTGTAATGGCAACTCTAAGCACTTTGAAAAGAAAATGCCTCTTTTTTGTAGCGAAATGTTAGGCTATTTCAAGGAATTACGCAGTGGTTATCCTGATGTTTACTATATTAGAGAGCAAATATATTTTCTGGAAATATCTGTTTGAAAAGGAATTTATTTCGTCCAGGATTTATTGAATAGAGACAGTAAGTTCTCATCTCTGAAAAATTTTCAAAGGAAATATAACTTTGAACTAAACTATTTAAAATATTTTGAACTTACAATCCCAAATTATTTGTAGAGAAAAGCACAGGCAACTGCTGAAACAAACAGAAATATATTAGAGGAATGGGATATTTTCCATCTGTCTAAAAACTGTGGGGAATTAGTGAGGAGCCCACACTGTCACTGTTCTCTTCCAGTATTTATTTCCCAGAAAAGCAGGCAGAACAACGTTACGCGAAGTCTATGGCCGACTAAAAACTACTCATAATGATTTTCTTATCTCATGAACACACCTTGATCAAAATGTAAGTTGAGTGGCTGTAAAGTTCTTCCCAACAAAGATAAACAAACTGATTTATCAGAGCGGACAGATCGTGACACTCGATTTCCGGCAGATAATTTTGAATCGTTACAATACTAATTATCCTGTTTCTGACCAAACAAACTTATCTCTTTCACTGAATGTAAATGTAAAGATTACTACAAATTACTTCAGGAAAAGACTAGGACAGAGCCGACCGCTATTAAAAGATGGTCGAGACGTTTTGTGAACTTTGACTCTAGTTGGAAACGGATCTTACTCAAAACTTACAAAACGACGAGTGACAAAAAGTTAATTCAAGCAATTCAAAATCAGAAATGATGACTTATGCATTCAATGTAAAAATCCTGATTCATTAGAACACACTTTCTTAGAGTGCCCTATGAGTATTCGATTCTGTCAAGAAATCCTATCTTGGTTGAATAATTTGAATAATACCCACATAAGTTTATCTGTTAACCAAATTTTACTCCAGAATTACCCTTCTCCTGCTATTAGCGATGACCTCCGACGCCGACTAGATTTGCTTATCCTGCTAAAAAAAGATACATATATAGTTGGAAAATTAATGAGAAAAATCTTAATAATTTACAATTTATAAATAAGATAAAAATGCAATGGAAAATTGAGAATTTAATTTAAGGTTGTTGAATACAAATATTGTCAACAAACCTTTTCGTGTGTTCTTTTTTTGTTTTTTTTTTCCGTGTTTTATTAAATTTATCGAATTGATATTTCATTCAGATATAAGTAATCAAGTAATATAAACAATAATCTCGTATATATAAGATGAATAATGTAAGAAGAGTATTATTATTGCCAGTGCTGTAACCAGTATTGTATATCTAGTTCTTAATTCTTAATTTATTTAAATTTATATACCTTCACAAGGCTTTATAATTTCCTTTTTTCTTTTTATTTCGTGGCGTACCTGTAAACTAGCTTTTAGCTAAGCGTTCTGACCACGTTAAATAAATTGATTGATTGATTGATTGATATACTGTAAGTAATGTATGTAATTAGCCATGAGTGATATACACCGATTGCAAATATGGCGTCCAATTTGAATTGCCATTATTCTGGACTCACTAGCCATTATCGTTAATCATTTGGGCACATGGATGCACGTAGATCTTCCTGAGCTGAAAGATAAAAGCGAGAGAGATTTAAGTTTGACAGTTACATGTTTACGAGTGGTTCATCTCGCAAAAAGTACTGAATGGCTACACAGACTCGTTTATAGACGTACCTTTAAAAAGGCAGGAAAAAACAAACAAAAAGAAAGCCAAACAAGCAAACGAAAGGATAAAGCGTCCTCGTAAAAGTCGTAAAAGTCAGTGCTAAAAAATTAACGTTCAAAGCATTTTTCTACGTTTTTAGAAGCTATGGTAACCTGCAAGTAGATAACCAGAATCACAAGCGACCCAAGTGAAATGGTTTTGGGTCGCCTCGAGTATCGTGATAACAAGAGACAATGCAACAAGGCAAGAGGGAAGGTAAATTATTTACTGATTCGTTTTTCTTTATCCTTTAACATTGCAATAACTTAACCTGTATCAAAGTGCTATTCACATTTCGTAAAGCGTTATGTTCAATGGGCGGATATATTCTGAGTTTAATTTGCCCTTAACTTGCGCCTTGCGCTCCAATTTGACCTGATTAAAAAAGTTTTTTAAATGTTAAAACTTTCAAAGAACATCTATGCAGTTAGAAAAAGTTTTAGGAGATCCCTATGCCCCATGTCAGTGTCATGTTAATAAGGAGTCGGAGAAAATCGAGGGAGGATAGCCTTGGCAATCAAATTTTTTTGCTCTAATCCGTCTTCTTTTCGTTTTGTGTTCATTTTTATTAAACTGGAAATAAAACTCTATCTTATCTCAGATCTTGCTGATAGATTTTCTTCACAAAAGTAAAAGGTAACCTTGGAATTTGGCTTGTGTTAACAAGACTAAAGAGAGAAAAATGCGTCGTCGCTATTATATACAAAAAATCAACATATGCTATAGCTGTCTTGGGCTCATTGTTGCCGCTACATCGGAATTTTTTTGACAATTATCTCAGAGGTTTTTTAGACCAAGTTCAAATCATTTCAGGATGGATGATCTCAAGTTTTGTTTGCGCCTTGCAGGGGTTGCGATTGGCTCAGAATCTGGCTTATTATAAACTTAGGCGGCGTTTGGTCTTATTAAGGTGAAGAAAAATGATGTCAACGCACTGATTTACCTCGATCGATTGAAAGGCAAAAGGTAATTGTATATGCAATGTCATCAGTTTTACTACATAATGATAGACCAAAGGAACAGGTGTAACTGTAATATTAAGAAGATCAAAATATAATTTTTCACCTTTTCAGTTCAGTTCTTTTGTTGACGCTCTGTTATTAAGATGAGAAAGTCAGGTTATATACTCTATGTCTCCTAACTCTTTCTTGGCGTGATTCAGTTTATGAATGAGAAATAAAGTTGCCTATGAGAAATTGCAGAGGGTAAAAAATACAAAGACACTAACCGCCAGCGTTGAACCCCCACCGAGTTCAGATCCATCGCAGTCCTACCCCATGTCAAGGGTCTTTCACAACTTCACCGCCATCTGCAACAAAAAGGCATACGCGCTGACTTTTAGTCAGAGCTGCGTTACGATCACACCAAGTACGACGGAAGGGATGCTGTGAGTGCGGCAAAGTCTACAGCCTGGATGCCGACGATCACAAGATACGGCAGCAAGAGAACTGTGCGACAACAGGCCGTTGAGGGAACTTTCCATAGATGCACCAAATCACAGCAGTTGCGTTCCATCCAATCACATCCAAGTGACCACATATTGAGACAGACGATTATACTTCTGTTTTATAAGTGTCATTAACCACGTTAAAAAACCCCAACCTATTTTACAATAGAAATAATTTTGTTCTACTTAACCCAATTTAATGGGAATTACGATCCGTTTTTTCCATCACGTAAACTTGGCGGAAATCTTGAGATATGTTTATGAACTCACAAGGAAGGTTGCCCCTCATGCCTGAGTTAATCCCGTCAACAGGGGCATTAAGCGACAAGGGGAATTTTTAATTGTCTTCGAATGGCTCAACAGTCCATCGTGGAGTTACTCCAAAGTATGTCGTATGATGCTCCTGGCAGTTGGCCGATTTTCAATCCAACCTCTCTTTTTCTCTGAAGAGGCGCTCCGAGAATAAGGTTTCTCTCCAAGAACTAAACACAATGTTACGGCAGTAGCGACAACAACGACAGCGACAAAAGCAGCAAAACTCGGCGACCAGTTCACCACCACTCAGATATACAGACCGTAAACCGCAGCACATGTTTACAACACGTTATTGAAATCACCCCATCTGAACTAGATTTGGAATGTTTAGAAAAATTAAGAAAAAGTAATCTCGGTGGTTTAATTGGGGCTTAAGGTAGTCTTAACACATACAGCCTCGATGATCTAACCGGAATTCTTTCTTCGGCGGATTAAGGTTATGATTGGTGTCAATCGTCAACGCCAAGAATGAGGCCATTGGGTTGAGAATG
Organism: Stylophora pistillata; assembly: GCF_964205215.1. Lineage (NCBI taxonomy): Eukaryota > Metazoa > Cnidaria > Anthozoa > Scleractinia > Pocilloporidae > Stylophora > Stylophora pistillata. The sequence continues at coordinate 31,570,375 of NC_142520.1, forward strand.
AGAGGGGTGCAAAGGCATGCTCCATGGGAATGGATTAATCTAGTCTGTTAGGTCCACTTATGGTAGCATGAGCGAAGTGAGACGCGCGAACGAGAGACAAATGTTATGGAAATTTGAAATTTCAATTCAAATGTCATATTGTCACATGAAGTCGGCCTAATAAAAAAACAGACATGTACATAATAGATAGTTGAGGATGCCCTAAGACTGATCTATGATCTATGGTCTGTTTTAACTGACCTACCGAAATGTAAAATAGCTTGTGTAAGAACTATGGTAAGTAATAAAATACAGGAACACTCTACATGTACTTTCTGCCCATGCAGTTTGTCCTTGTGCTTATGTTTTTTGTTCTCACATTTTGCTTATGTTTTTTGTTCTCACTTGGATCATGCTTGGCCTTATGCTTCTACTTAAGCGATTGTAGAGATTAGGCTTTTATCTGCGAAGGATTTGACTCATCTTTACAGTATTGCAAAGTAAAAAAGAAAGGGAAATGAGTAAAGGTCACTATTTCGGTAAATTATGTAGTAATGTTTTATTTTTGGTTGCTTTTGCTTTGTGAGAGCTATTTTAGGACGGTAAATAAGAGGGAAAAAGAATACAAACATGACAATCACGATCAAGTAGTTGTCTGTAATACAGTATCAGGATCCACATGGCTAAATCTTCGCTTTCTTTCGTCTTACATAAAAAAGGCAAAACATCTGGACATTCGATTACCTGTCCCGAATAGAATGAAATTCTCGTTTAAAAAAGATTTATTTGTTCATATGTCTGGTACAGTATTTCTAATGAATTATTTTTCGTTTCTATTTGTTTTTTTTTTTATCTTCCCAATAAACATTTTATGTTACATAAGTTATATCTTATTTCTAAGTAGCGTTCGATTAGCCCCACACTTAAGTAGAATTGTACCTTTTACGCATAATAGTTATTGACGTTACGGCATTATTTAACCGGCAGAAATAATATTACACTCCTACAAACCCAACTCTTTCATTAAACTGACGTGTCCTATGTTAATTCTTACGAAGGAGTGACTCCTTTAAGCAATAAAAACAGTGACGTTCTAAAAAGTTACTTAAGCTTATTAAATATTATAAATTAGTTCACCACAGAAAAAAATTCACAGTTATTTCCAATTCTTCTTGAAATACACAATCTTTGAAGTATATCAAGTTAGCTCTCTCCCCCCACCCCCAGTAGAGCTTTTAAGACAGTCAATCGGTCTGTCGACAACAGAAACTACTACTCCTTCATGACTGAGTTCTTGTTAATTTTAAAACGTATGCTAGAACAATCCAAAGCCTACACAAGTATTCCAGTAAAATTGCATAATAACATCCCCTGATAAAATGTTCCAGAAAGTTCCACCGTGTGACATCAAAAAAATTCAAGTATCCACGTCACCATGACTAGGCATTCTAGAAATTTCTAGGATTGACTACTATTTACAGTCACTTCCCACGCATTAGCAAGAATGATAAAAAAGTGGACCTTGTCAAATCTCAATAAAGGGTGTAAGTTTCTAAAGAGACTGCGACGCTGTGTCGATGGAGTAACAAGTTAATTTTGGTTCTATCAACTGCGTTGATAGTGCAAATTGGCCGCCGTAAGGTGCTTCAAAGCTGACATTTCGAGCGTTCGCCCTTCGTCAGAGCGAATGGGCTAAGGCTCCAAACGTCAGCTTTGATAATCCTTACGGTGGCCCATTTACATTATCAATTCGTCAATTCTCAGTTCATGTCTGCGTTCGTGCAAGCAAATTTACGTTATTAATTTTAATTGACTTTCGGTTCATATTCAGTCTGTGCTGCAATAGCGCATATTACAAGTTGGAGGCTTAAATAGTTTGTAAATATAATAGGATCCGCAGTTTTTTACATCAATCAGCACTGAATCTTCACAACACTTTCCATGCCGACGAAAACAGACTTTCCTTTTCACTATACCATTTTCCACTGTAGGATGTTCACCGTCCAACCATCCTTGACGGTCTGTGCAACAACGGCGTTCCTTTACGCACGCGGTTGGCATTTGTTTTCCTGCATCTCTCACGAAACGATACCAACCTTTGAGTTTGTCGTCACACTTTGCAGGATTCTTTCCTTTGTAACTGCTCTTTCTGTCAAAATCATCCAGATTTGTGTAATGATAGCAAGGATCGGCTATAAATATAAAGGATAATCGAAAAAATATTTTAGAAATTAAAAATAGGAGATGAGCCATTTTTTTTTTAAAGATCACTCGTCTTAATTCCTCCATGTGAATATTGCGCCCTCATTGCAACATGACTGTTGCGGTGCAGTGGAGTAAACCGATATAAAGTGCTGTCCGTTGCTCCTATAAAATATATTTAAAAAAACGCATATATCAATATTTATGGGTTTACCGTTGCTTTAAACGATAGGTTTTTGACCAATCAGGGCACTCGTAGTATCTCAGTCATTTTATGACCTCCAATAGTAAAAACGACGGCAAAAATGAACCGTTACCATTTTGAACATAAAATGCCATAGCTTTCGTCAACAAAGAAATAGTACGAGAGATATCTTAAAAAGCTGAAGCAAGATATTGGTAGGAAATGTCTAGCATTTCATCTTTTGGCTCCTGAGTGGAGCTACGCAACTTTCCTATTGCATCAAAACAGAAAGCACCAACAAAAAAGAACAAACAAACAAACAAGAAGAACAATAAAACAACCAAACAAAGGAACAGAAACAAAATGAACAAAACAGAAAAGAAAATACTCATTCAAGCAGAAAAAACTGACATAACGACATACGGACGCATTCTCACAGTCATATAGAGGTTATCAGAATCTAAAAATTTAGCGACTATCAACTGTACCTGTACAGTTACGTCCATCTCCGTTAAATCCAAATGAACAGGTACACATGAAGGATCCATTTGTGTTATTACAAGTAGCATTCAGATGACAATCGTGGGTGTTTGCTTGGCATTCATCAATATCTGAAAGAAATAAATAAAGAAATAAAAAAAAAATCAATGTTACCTATTTCATCTTTTGGCTCCCTGAGTGGAGCTACGCAACTTTCCTATTGCATAAAAACGTTAGTACAGTGTAGCTAGACAATATAGAAATGAAAACTCTTTTGAGGTGACAAAGCTTAACTTGGTATCATTGCATCGTATCACTTGTTAGCTCAGACTCGAACGAAACTTCAGTGCAATGTAATCTCAATACAAACACCATTCCAAATAAATTACATATGTCAGTCGTTAAAGAACATCTTAGGCATTCTCCTGTAAAGAAAGTCACTCGACAAAGAGACGTGAAGGGCATGGAAAACTTAGAAATTCAATCCAGTGTGGGATGTTTCAATCATGTTATGAAATCAACCTTTTTCACAGTATTTTCCCTCGAGTCCAGGAGGGCACAAGCATCGATATCCCTTGATTGTGAAACCGGACTGACAAGCTGCATCATTTTGGCAGAGTGAATTCTTAGCACAGGCATTCTAAAGGATAAAAGAAAGATGAAGTAAGGGAAAAATCAACGGACTGAATGAACGAAAGAATTTGAAAAAACGTATGATTGAATGAAGGATATTTCAAGTACGCGCTCCAGTCACTGCAGCAATTGTTTTCATTGCAATGTGAGGCGACAAGCAAGTAAATTTGAGTAGTAGCTCACCTTTGAACCACGATAATAAAAAACGGCATCAGTCGTAAGGTCAGTATCATATTCAAGATGAGTGGCGTTGTTAAGTTCACAAATATGAGACATTCCTCCAGTCTCTGGATCTTTTTTGAAGTTAGCACTGACACAGTTGTCGTTCATGTAGCAGAAAAGCTCACAGTATTCCAAGTCCTTGACGTATTTAGTTTCGATTGTATGGCTTACTAAACGTCTTTCAGCAAAAAAGTAGTAATCTGGGAACAGCATTGAGCGATCTCTCTCTAAAATAGAGCAATCAATATATGATAGGTAAACTTTTGTTTTCATCCCAGACAAAAACAAAATCATGATCACACCCATTCATTTTAGAGACCCAGCCGCTTCAAGCATACCAGGGTACAAAAGGAATGAGAAAGTGGTTGAAATGAAAAATTGGAAATGGTAACTTTATTGATGGGCAGAGAGATGAATTGGAAGGGAAAAAAGGATAACATGAAATTGTAATGTAAGCGGCCGATACCGGCCAGCGGTTTATATTTGTATCGCATGCCCACAAGGCCGAAATTAACAACACGGCTTCAGTATGTTACGTGGTGTCAGGAGTGGACCACAAAATCCACTAAATCCCCGCTCTAAACAATAATAATAATAATAATAATAATAATAATAATAATAATAAAAGATTTATACCGCGCCAGTATCCTACTGTTCAAAGGCGCCAACAAAAAACTTTAACCTTAACACTTAAGACAGCTAATATTAATTATAAAAGGCTTTTTTAAAAAGAAAAGTTTTTAATCTACTTTTGAAAACAGACACAGACTGAGCATTTCTAATTTCACTTGGCAAAGCATTCCATAATGATGGTGCTGCTACAGAGAAGGATCTTGCGCCATATGTTTTCAAGTTATAGGATGGAGAAACCAGAAGGTGCTTGGATGATGAGCGTAGTTGACGCGATGGGGTGTAAGATGTAAGCAAATCACAAATGTACGACGGTGCCAAGTTGTTAAGTGCCTTTTAGGTTATAAGTAAAATCTTAAAAACAATACGTTGATTAACGGGAAGCCAATGAAGATTGAAAAGAACAGACGTAATGCGATCATGCTTTTTTGTAAGTGTGGCGAGGCGCGCCGCGGCATTCTGGACGTGTTGTAGCTTTTTTGTAGTGTAGGCTGGTGGGCCATACAAAAGAGAATTACAGTAATCCAGCTTCGAAGATACAAACATATGAACCAGCAATTCAGTAGTGGTCGCTGAAAGATATTTCCTGATATATCTAATATTTCGCAAATGATAAAATGAAGATTTGCAAATGTCAGTAATATGATCGTTAAAGCAAAAATGGCTATCAAACATAGTGCCGATATTTCTCGCCTTTTGCACGGAACGGATAGTCTCACGAGCAACTGAAATCTCGTGAAGGAGTGGTCTTGGAAGATGTTTAGCGGAGATCACCAATAATTCAGTTTTGTCTTTATTTAATTTAAGGCGATTAACCGTCATCCAATGATTGATTTTCATTCACACAGCTCTCGATGCTAGAAACCGCTAGATCCCTATCACCCAGTACGGTTGGTTGGAAAGACAAGTAAAGCTGTGAGTCGTCAGCATAAAAGTGATAGCTCAGGTTAAATTTCTTTACGATATCTGAAAGCGGCGAAGTATAAAGCAAATACAAAATGGGTCCCAAGACAGATCCTTGTGGCACTCCACATTTAAGGTCATGTTTCGTAGAAGTACCACCATCGACGGAGACATATTGCGTGCGATTCGATAAATAAGATTGCAACCATAATAGCGGCTTTCCAGCTATCCCAAACCGTACACGTAAACAAGAGAGGAGGATGGTATGATCGACTGTATCGAAGGCAGCGGAAAGGTCTAACAACAGTAAAATTACGATTCGACGATTATCAATGGCAGACAGAATATCATTGTGAACACGAATAAGTGCAGTTTTAGTACTGTGATATTGCTTTTACGCCGACTGGAATGTCTCATTTAACTCATATTCGTTAATGTAGGAGATAAGTTGATTAGCTACCAATTTTTCGATTGCTTTGCTAATAAATGAAAGATTCGATACAGGGCGATAATTGGAGAATTGAGTATGATCCAAAGAAGGTTTCTTAAGGAGCGGGCGTAACATGGCAACCTTGAGTTGCGAAGGCATCTGGCCAGATCCCAATGAGATATTTGTTATTTTGAAAATGAAATGCAACAGAACACTAAGTGCATTTCTTGTAACATAACCAGGAAGAGGGTCAAGAGAACATGACTTAGCAGCCAGATTCATGATAAATGTAAGAACTTCGTCCGCTGTTACCGTTTTGAAAATATCAAAAGAATATGGACAGGCGTTGTCAACCACAGGAACTGTATCTCGATGAGAGAAAGCAGCAGTCGTTATATGACCCCGTATTCTATCTATCTTTGTAGTGAAGTACTCAGTAAACTTGTTAGCAAGATCAGTGGGCGATTTGCAGGGGGGATATTGAATATCTGTTTTCCTTTGTAGTAGTTTATCAATTATCTTAAAAAGCTCTTTATAATTTGACTGATTCTCATTGATTAATGATGCGAAATAATTCTTCCTGGAGTCACGAATTAACTTGTTGACAGCATCACATCCCTCAATAAACAACTTACGATCAGAAGGAAGTTTGGTCATTCGCCAGCGTCGTTCAAGTTTTCTACGGGATCTCTTTAAATTATTTATCTCCTCAGAATACCAAGGTGCAGCGGGACGCAAAGTAACTATCTTGGTTTGCAGTGGAGCATGAGTCTCGAGTATGGAAGTAAGGACTCTGTTATATTGATCAATCAAATAATCCAAGGATGAAGATGACGAGGCAAAAAGATCAGGAAGGCTCGAATTCATAACATCAGCACAGAAATTGTCAAAATCAATAGATCGAAGCTTTCTGAATGAAATAATCTTCTTGTCGAGCGGCGGCTTATTAAGCGAGAGCTGGAAGTGAACAGCAGCATGATCAGAGATGACAAAAGGAGAACCAATTGTTAAATTCGAAACAATATTATCATCAGATTCTGTAATCATAAGATCTAAGGTGTGTCGATCTTTATGTGTTGAGCCATGTGTATGTTGAGTAAGATTGAAAGAATCCAACAATTGGAGAAATTTAGTTGAGTGTTGGGAAGAACAGGTGTCAACATGTATATTAAAATCCCCAACTAATAATAGTCCACCGGGATCAGTGATATAGTGCTCCAGGAACGTAGAAAACTCATCAAGGAACAATGAGGATGTTAAACCATTCAAGGTCGAGGGAGGTGGGCGATAAACAATAATAACTCTGAGTTTTAAACCGACCGTACTTGACAATAACAAATCCATATATTCAAAGGACAAAAACTTCTTGAGCGGCTGCAACTTAAGTTGAAAGATGATCGAAATAACAAGCCAACTCCTCCTCCACGAGTAGAACCAGGTCTAGGAACATGATGAAATGAATAACCTGAAGGACATAAGTCACGAATAATTAATTCATTGTCAGCATCTGATTGAAGCCATGTTTCTGTAACGCCAAGAAGATCAATATTATTTTCGACGACAAAGTCCTTGATGATAGTAGTCTTGTTGTTAATTGAACGAGCATTTAGCAAGCAAAAACTCACAAAGCGAGCCCTTGGTGTGTAGCTTTTAATCGGGTTAGGAGTAAGTTCAATAAAATTTCTGATATTCGGTCCAAAGGGAGTCTTCATCGTGCAGGTAAATCGTGAAGAATTTAATCGACAGCCTTGGGGTGAGACCAAAGCTCGAATATAATTCAAGCGCCGCCGCTTTTCTTGAACTATTTTTCCCGCTCTGCAACCTTTAAACTTTCTTTGGCAATTTTTGCCCAGAGGAAGTAAAATACATGGGAGATTCCAGTTGTAGAAGAAGCTCTGAGTACGACGAACAAAGGGCACTAATGGAGAAGTGTGTTGTGAATTGTGATTAAGCCAATTCATCGATTTCGTTGCAGTCGAAAACGCAGAGAACTCATATCCCAGATAAGCGTTTTGTTCTTTATCTAACAAACCATCCGAAACCGAATTTCATCCTAGATGACGTCTCAGATACCGTTTGATAGCCCACATATTGATTGGGACAGCCAAGATTTGTACCAAGAGTTTAGCCACTTTCGCAATCATGTTGGCTTTGTATTCGACGGGCCGCTCAGCAAACTCAAAGCAGAAGAAAAAGCCGGATGGCTCGGAACATGGATAGGTCCAGAAGGCCGGGAAATCTACAAGACGCTCCAGTGGGGAGAGGGAGAACAAAAAGACCCAGGGAAAGTTCTCGACAAACTCGAAGCCTACGTACGACCGCGAAAAAACAAGCGCATCGCAAGGCACAAGCTGAAACTACGCAAACAAAACACAGGCGAATCATTCGACAATTTCGTGAAAGATCTTCGTCTCATTCTCATGGACTGTGAATATACCAACCCTGATGACTTTCTGATTGATTTGACCATTGATGGAGTACACGCAAAGAAGCTCCAAGAGAGACTGCTTGCCCGTAGAGAAGAACTAACTCTAGCCAAAGCCATCGAAATAGGACAACAATACGAAATGTCCCAGAAGCAAGTACGCGTTGTTCGCGACGAGGAACCCCCCATATTAGCATTGGATCACAAAAAACCGAAACGTCCACTCAAGAAAACTGACTCAGAAAAAAGGAAGCACTGCCCCAGGTGTGGCAAAGACCCTCAGCATGACTGGAATCAAGGAAAATGCCCTGCCCTGGGATCCACATGCTCTTACTGTTAGAAACCCAACCATTGGTTAGCAGTATGCAACCGCCGTCTTCGTGCACACAAAGTCGACACCAGCTCAGACGATGACTCAGAAGCGGAGGTGTTGCACATTCACATGACTCAGCCTGCCGATACTGTGCCAGATGACAAGTGGACCATAAGATGCAGAGTAGAAAACAAACAAATCAAGTTTAAAATTGACACAGGCGCCTGCTGCAGCACACTTAATCTTTCTGACTATCAGAAGATCCAACACGAGGGCGAACTCAAAAGATCAACAAAAGTGGTTCGTACTTACTCCAACCATCAGACTAAGCCTGTAGCAGTGGCCGAATTGTCTTTGGAACATAACAGCAACCGGGCCATCACCACATTTCAGATTATCGACATCGAAAACGTTCTATCAGGAAACACAGCTGAAGCACTACAGTTAATCTCGAGACTAGCATCCGTTGACACACCCACCGCCGCCGAGGGAGATCAAGTTCCCCAAGGACTTCCCGAGTTCCCGGACCTCACACAAACAACAGGTACACTGCCTGGAGCCTACACAATCAAATTGGAACCTAACGGCAAAGGTGTGGTAAATGCCGCCCGCCGCCTCCCAGTAGCACTGAAGGAAAGGGCCATCAACAAACTCCATGAAATCGAATCCAATGGCCACATAGTCAAAGTAACAGAGCCAACCGAGTGGGTCAGTTCCATGGTGGTTTCGCTTCAAGGCGAGAAAGTCCGCATCTGTATTAATCCCACTGACTTGAACAAGGTCATCAAACGTGAGCACCATCCTATGCAAACCATAGAGGAAGTCATCAGCACAATACCCGATGCCAAGGTATTCTCCAAGCTGGATGCGAAGAGTGGATTCCTCCAAATCAAGCTTGACGAAGCTTCTTTACTGCTCACAACGTTCAATACGCCACTCGGTAGGTACAGGTGGTTGAGACTTCCGTTTGGAATCAAGTGCGCGCCCGAAATTTTTCAGAGAATCATGGATCAGATGGTGGAAGGAATAGAGGGAACCACTGCTATCATGGATGACATTCTGATCGCAGGATCAACTACCGCACAACATGACGCAGTGCTTCGCAAGGTCATCGAAAGAGCAACCAGCTACAACTTGAAGCTGAATCTTCAGAAGTGCTTAATCCGACAACCAACGGTCCCATACATTGGACACCTCCTAACATCTGAAGGATTAAAGCCAGACCCATTGAAGGTAGCAGCTGTCCGTGCTATGCCCACTCCAAGGAACAAAGATGATGTTAAACGATTCCTTGGATTCATCACATACCTTGCAAAATTGATTCCCAACCTGAGTGATTTGGACGCTCCACTCAGAGAGCCCCTGAAGACAGAGGCCTTGTTTGACCACCTCAAGAACAGGCTTTCCTGAAACTAAAGAGCTACGTTGCAGTCAACCAGTACTAAAAAATACTTTAACGTCAATAAGCTCGTGGAAATACAGTGTGACGCAAGCCAGCACGGCCTCGGTGCTGTACTTATTCAAGACAGCCAGCCTATTGCCTATTCTTCACGTTCCTTAACAAACGTCGAAGGACGATACGCACAAATAGAAGAAGAAATGCTGTCCATCGTGCATGCATACAAGAAATTCCATCCCTACATCTTTGGCCAGGAAGTAACCGTGTACAATGATCACAAGCCCCTTGAACAGATTCTGAAGAAACCACTTTTGGCAGCACCAATGCGGCTACAGAGAATGATACTAAACCTTCAGTGGTATGACCTGACCGTAAAGTACCGCAAGGGCAAAGAAATGCATCTCCATGACACTCTATTAAGAGCATGTCTGCTTGGTACATCCAATCCCGAAATCATCGACTTGGAACAAGTAAGCACTCTGGACTTCCTATCCATCACCAAAGACATGTACACGGAATTGCAAGAGCACACTCAGCGCGAGCTTAACCAGCTACAAACAATAATCTTGAATGGCTGGCCAAATGTTCGACAAGAAGTACCTACATCACTGCGCCCGTATTGGGACTCCAGAGGTGAACTAGCTGTATGCGATGGAATCATTTACAAAGGAATGCGAATCATAGTGCCCCCCAGTCTACGACGACAAATGCTGAACCTTGTCCATGAATCACACCTGGGTATAACTAAATGCAAACAACTTGCTCGTGAAGTGTTATATTGGCCAGCTATGAACTCCGACATTGAGGAAACGGTTAAGAACTGTACCAAGTGCGCCGAATTCCAAAGGGAACAACCCCCCAGCCGCTAATACCAACAGAAACTCCCGGATTACCCTACATGACGGTGGGGACAGATCCCTTCGATTTTGAGTCCAAAACCTACTTGCTAACAGTGGACTACTATTCGAAGTTTATTGAAGTCGACAGGCTACAAGACATGGGAAGTAAAGCAACCATAGAAGTACTGAAAGCACAGGTCAGCCGACATGGCATACCTGATGTGATCCGAAGTGACGGGGGTCCGCAGTTCGCTTCAAAGGATTTTGCAAGATTCTGCAAAGAATACGGCATTGCTCACAAGACTTCGAGCCCCCACCTTCCCAGTGCCAATGGTCAGGCCGAAAGAGCGGTGCAGACAGTAAAGCGTCTCTGGAGGAAAGCCGCTGATATGCAACTCGCCCTCCTGGATTACAGGACAACCCCACTGGAAGGAGTCAACCTGTCACCAGCACAATTACTGATGGGCAGACGCCCGAGAAACAAAGTCCCCTCTCTTCGTGACCTACTCACACCCACAGCATACAACCGTCAAGACGTCATGCAACGTTTAAACCAGCAGAAAGCAAACCAGAAATTCTACCATGACAGGAAATCTGCAAGTGATCTTCCGCCCTTCGCCCAGGTAGCCAATTGAGAATGGCACCCAGTCCAGGATCCAAAATGTGGAGCCCTGCCATCGTTGTCAAACGGCACGTCAGCCCACGCTCTTACATTGTGGAATCAGGTGGGCATGAGTACCGCTGCAACGGAGACACTTGCGTCGATCAACTGAAGCTGCCAATACTACTGAGCATTGCTCAGATTCCGCCGCAGATGACAGTACACCCCATCCCAATAACGCTCTGTCTTCCTCGGGGTCCATGGAACCCTGCGACCGTCCATCGAATCATTAACCGGAACCTGCCACAACCTCCAGTGCTGAAATCTCCCAGCCAGATAAGCTGTACACAACCAGAGTTGGTCGCGCGGTTCGCTGCCCTTAAAGACTTGACTTATAGAGTCACAAATTGACACTCGTACAAATGTGGGTACAGTGATCTGTCATCCCTGCTTTTGAGTTGGATTCCCTATTGTTCTTATTGACTTGAGGACATTGGACATTTGTTGAGTTCTGCATTATTAATTTTAGGGCATTACATTATTGACTCTAGAACGTTTAAAGTTGCCTTAGCTAGGGTTTGTTTCTTCCTTTCACATATGAGAAGAGAGATGTAATGTATGCGGCCGATACCGGCCAGCGGTTTATATTTGTATGGCATGCCCACAAGGCCGAGATAAACAACATGGTTTCAGTATGCTACAGAAAGTTACCGAAATGTGTGACGTTGTTTGTTTCTGAGATCGTTGGCCGTGAGAACATTTTTCCATGTTTCAATTTAAAACAAGATGTCCTACTCTCTGAAAATAATTGAAAGCTTGTTTTTATTTGCCTTTCTCAGTTTCGCTGTCACCGCTAATGTAGTGTATTTAGGAAGATTGTGTATATTGAAGAGTGAGCCATTGTTGTCTAACATCACTTTGTAGATTGATATTCAGATTCAAGATGTTTCTAACGAAAAATCGGACAATAGAGAGTTCAAAACAAAAAAGGGTCGAACAGACATTTCTGAGATGAGGAATAGTCAAATTAAAATTTTTTTACGCATTCACCAGGGAGATTAGTATAAACTGTCGTCACTTCTTTGATGGTTGAAAGCTTCCCTCCTCTTTTTAGCATCTCCCAAAACATGTCAGTTCTTGTTACTATTATTATTCACCTGCTAAAAAAGTTTTGATCAGAGCATCCGATGTTCAGGAAAAAAAAAGATAATTGCTCTGATGAAATATATTTCAGGGACAGCCGACGCAGAGGGATGAATTTTGAATGAAATCAAGCATTCGAGCTGCCCGAGACATCTGAGCAAAAGTTTTAGAAGAGTATTTCCACTTAAGGTCACTAACCTAATTCTTAAACGTTTATGTGTCGCGAGCTTTCTTTCGCTCCAACAAGAAAAATCCTATTTTTAACCTTCGGTCGATAGATGTAAGCTATGTCTCTAAACAAACAGACAACGAGGAAAATGCAAATCGTTTATTCCATATGCCACCATTATTTTGGGGTAAAAATGAATTCTAAAGTTGGGTAATGGCAGTAAAGATCTGCTTCTGTTCGATATTCAAACGTAAAATTTCCCCCTACTTATAACGAAACGTATCCCTGGTGACTCTTACTGAGAGGACTATATACATGCTTAGATGCCACCCCTTTGCTACTTACCTTTGACTTATTTCTAAGTTTCTTTGGAATTTGGTACGGTTAAAAACTCTACAATACGTTTTGATTGCTGAAATGACTTCTTCAATAAATTATGGGTGGAATGTGAACACAGGGTTTTGGATTTAGGTTGACAAAGAATCGTAAACTTATATCTTACCACATGTCAATTTGTAAGCCTAGTGCGTTCACAGCTTAATTTCAGTGAAATCGATTTGATAGAAGGATGAAAGAAGATATTACCATAAACGAATCTTAGGATAAATGAGTTTTAGTTTGCAACTCACCTTTACCTAATGTTATGTAAGTCATGACTGGTATGAGGGATACGAACATGAAGAACGTAGAAAATTCCATGCTTAATCCGAGACAACGGTCTTTTATCAAGCAGCTCAATCCGCAAGATAGCATTTTATGAAGCTTAAGTCAACAAAGTTGGCAGTTGTCATTTCTCGCCTGATAAATGTATTGAGATAAATAAGATAACGAATATACGCTTAAATATTGCGATTAAGAACCCCTTGGAGGATTTCTTTTATAATCGAGAAATCATAAAACAAAACTCATTTAGAGAACTTTTTTCTCTTACTTCGTTTTCCTGATTCTCGGAAGTTTACAGTTTATTTAGTCTATTTACCTACATTTTAGATAATCACTTGTGGTTATTTAGATCGATTATCATAAAAAGAGGAAGTTTATACCAATTTCTATTGAGACGAACCATTGTTATCCAGCATTACGCAGCAGTTTCATACTCGAGTTGAAAATGTTCTTATTGGCAAATTCAGTATACATTTGAAAATTGGACCTTTTCCCGGGAATAGTAAATTTAAAGTACTTCAAAATTAATCAAGCACTGTACATTTCAAAGAAAAGAATATCCAAATTATATAAGTATTTTAACGGTCGACAGATGCCACCCGTGTATTTGGGAATATATATTTGGGAATATATATTTTGGGAATAATATATTTGGGAATATATATTTGTGTATTTTTATATATTTTTGTATATTTGTGTATAGGGAAATAGCTATTGTTATTCCGCCGGGTTTCTCCACTTCGAAAACAGTGATCATGGAATTAGAAGTTAGCTAAAAGAGTAACAAAGAATTCTACTCTTAATTAAAAGGTATTTTTGATGAATGGCAGACAAAAGTAAAGCAAGTTTACAAGTTGCACGAGCTGAGCCATCTACGCAAATTTTACCACGGATATTTTCGTTTAGGGTCAGTAAGTGTTTGGTGGACATTTTGAGTTGAGTACCTTTAAACTAATCCTTCGAAAGGTCTGTACACAATACGCGATTTTAGCTTTTGATAGATAATATATTCCATATGCCAGCACTGTTCTTGTGTATAAACGATTTCTCTAAGATGGTTGAAAGCAGTAAAATGTGCTTCTGTACACAAACATCAAATTCCCACAAGGCAACGTAACATAATATAGTTTTATGCGTAACTGTTATTGAGAGAAGAGAGTTGGGAATGTAGCAAGTTTAGATAAAATTAAATCATAGTCGCCAAAGCGTTGGTCGTTTGGCATCCACTTAATGAGATACTACTGAATATCTTTGTGAAACACCCTCTAATTTTACAAAACGAGTGTAAATCTGGGCAGATGTTGAATGTTGGTGTTTAACTTAGTCTTTTCAAGTTATTGTAACTTGAATTCTCTGTGTTTCAAAAAAAGTGAACCCAGTACAGTCGAACCTCGATTATCCGGACTATTCGAATATCCGGACTTTTTTCTGTGGTCGCAATTTTTTTCATGAATATTAATTAGTTGTGATCTTGAAAACTCGGAGTTGCAAAAAACCCAATAATCCTTTCAAAAGACTGTTGAAACAGCGTATTATCCTGTGTGCTTTTCAAAATCCGCAAGTGCGACGAGACAAAGAAATATTCCGCTGATCCGTCATTTGTAAATACATACAGGCTGTGTAGGTATCACAATGAAAATGATTTTTTCTTTGCAGTATAACTTTTGTTTACATTTCAATCTAATTAATATTCATATTTTGGATTATCCGGACTCTCGATTGTCCGGACTATTTACCGAGGTCCCGACAAGTCCGGATAATCGAGGTTTGACTGTAGTCATAGGAAACAAGATTGCTCTCAGCGATACATGGAAAGATAGAAAATGATTCGAAGTTTGCCACTCACCTTTATCAAACGTCAAGTAAGTCAACAATGCAGTCCAGTCTACATAAATGAAGAGTGCAAAAGATTCCATGCTGGCCTCAAGACTACGGTCTTCCGTTTCTACCCCGCACGTATGCCATAAGTTTTCAGTTGGTCACTAGCTTTTAGCACTGAGTGGATTAAGCAGCCCATACTGACCTATTATAACAAAGGAGAGTGTTTTATGAAAATAACTTAAACAAAACTGTTAACACCCGTCAGTTTTCTGTGGACATTAAAAAAATGACGCAGATGGATGTTCTCCGCTATACACAATAAGAGGAAATAGGTATCTTAGGAATATTATTACATGCTAACACACATGTAGGACACAGGGTTTCGTTCTTACAATTACAGACACTTAGACTTCAATTCTATTGGACACTTTGATACAAAAACCTTCAAAATTGAAAAAATCCAAAAATATTTCCGGCGCTTTTTTCATTCATTCCTATCCAAAGATAGCAAAGTTAATTGTAAAATTCAATTGCAAAATTTATGGTGTTTTGAATATTTGAATAAACATGTAATAAACAGAAAAGCCATGATCAGTTTTTCAAGTCCGCTGTAATTTGTCAATTTTTAGAGTTTCAAATTCGCAAATAATGTTGTTCTCATCAAACTTCGCTCTTACATGAAATTCGTCTTAGAGAGTTGATAATTAGCTCCAATTTGCAAGCTCTTTAGTTTAATACAGGTTCGACTGTAATTAGCATGAGGAAGGTAGGATGAATTCATTAAAAAGTCTTAGTAATGTTTGATTCACATGTTCTTCGTTGAGGTTCCAAGCTCTTTAACACGATGTCAGAGATAGGCTTTATTTTGTAGAGGCATTTTTCTAATTTCAGATATACACTGTAGCTTCAAGGTAAACAAGGATATTAATGGAGATAGTGGAGAATTTAATAATTGATTAGGTGTAAGCCTCCTTAAAGACTTATCCGAAATCGCTTCCTTTTTATGTATGTTTAAAAACTTCCTGGTTTGCGAACTAGTGCAATGGATTAAAATAGATATAATTTACTACTGCTTCTACAAACACGTGCCCTCAGTTTTTTTTCTTTTTACCACAAAGCGCAATAGATGGGTGTGCGTAGATATGCAATTTCTCTCCTCGTGTTCATCTCGATATCTCACGAGAGAGTACAGCAAACGAGTGAGATATCGAGTTGAACAAGAAAAGATAAATTGCATACTCTACAATCAACCATGCATTACTTTGATTATTATGTAAACACTGTACGCCTTTAGTAACAAAAATTCCACAAACGACGTCGGTTTGAGAATTGTCAACCCTTTCCCATTGATTATTTATCGACCCAACTCAGTGGTGCAAGGCGATTGACATTCCCAGATTAATAAATTTGTTCAGAAGACTTATACAGAAGGTCTTTTATGAGAGAATGGGCTAACTCTTCGTTTACTCTCCGCTGGGCATCATTTAGCACTGGATAGAGTCAAACCTGTATAAAGCGATCGGTTGTAAAGGTCCCGAAATTTTTAATAAATGTAATTTTTACCTCTGTTAAGCGGTCACGGTGACCCTTTACTTAATTCCAACGGCCTGTTTGAATTGTTTTCTTCCTTTATTGAACGTGGAACCACTCAGAAGCCTTAACCCAGAAGCCAACCATTGTATGGTGGAAGGGGAAAACAAAAATAAACTAGCATACACCCTATAGACTAGCATATATTCTTTATTTCATCTCTACTTGATATACTCAAGGTGCTTATCGTAAAGTCGCAGAAAACATTCTATTGAATTCTCAGTTACATGGCAGGTTTGTACAAATACAAGTTCTTCTTCTTTTTCTTTCGTTTCATAATTATGTGTATCTACATCAGTTAATCCGTGGATTGAAAGGAGTGTTGAAGCCTAGCTTATCTCAATATTTTCACGAAGAGTACGTAATAGTAGGAGTCGATGCAAGGGGAAGATTGAATGAGCCTCTCGCTTTCTCTCCTCAGTTTCTTTGGACATGGCTCACGCATTAAGATCGAGGCAAGAAATTGCTCATAAGCAAAATTTTTTACTGCTGCAAAACTCGCAAGACTCCCAAGAAAGTCATCACACTTAAACTCTTGGTAGACACTCGTTCATACATGTTAGGTAGAGTCGCGGTAAGTATAACAGCTCGCGCCCAGGAACACGACAAAAGTAAATTTAAACAATAATTACAATGAAAAGAATAACGTGAGATTAGGGTCCTATCATTCAAACATACAACCCACACACCGAGACACACGTCTTTTTATACCCATTATTGGTATCATCCCAGTTGAACAAGTCCTCGCTGTACCAGATTTGGAAGTCTTGATTCGCCTCCGCTGCCAGCGGGGTAGAAAAATTATCGAAGACTAGTTCTGGCGATTCGGTTGTAGCCCAGGGCAGGCTATAAAACTTACAGTCCCGATAATTCAATAGGTAATTATTGGTTGGCAGAAGAAGTTTACGGTTTGTGTCAGTTATCATCGTGGCCATTTGGTTTGGAATGAGTTTGGACCAAAGGCATCCCCATTTGGACCGAAAGCTTGGGTTAGATGCATCGCAGGACACGTATCCCGACTGGTATGTTAATTTGAATGTAATGATATTACCCGCTTTGTTGGTTTTAAAGAAACCATAAGAATCATCTCTTGCTCCAAAGCAAACAGTAGGTGGCGTCATCTGTATCCATTTTTCTGGGAGAGAACCATTACACAAATAATTGATTTATTTTGTACAAAAGAATATGAGTTGATTGAAAGCCTAAATGCAAACCGTTAAACAGACACATACAATTGTTTGTTTCTTTCCTACAAGGGATGTATTTTTTTAAAGTTAAATTTGCAGAACCGTCCTTTTAAAATACACGAAACTGCGAGAGGAATGTGCGAGACAAACTAAATTTGCATAAAAAAGTTGAGAATAAAATTAAAACAGTTAGAATTTCTCATCATTCACTCATTACTTCAATGTAACGCGCCATCACTTTAACATCTCAAACAAAGAGCATGATCTGTCCCATGTATCTAAAAAAATATGACTACAAATCTTTTTTCTTCGTGTAGTGAGAAATTCTCTGCATAAATAAATCTTGTTCATTAGCTTAAGTGATATTGCAAAGTAATTTGTAGAACGATTTTTCCACAAGAGGGCTAAGATTTAATTACCACACTTATTGAAACATAACTTGACACCCTAATTTCATAAACGATTTTTGATTATGGAGTTCAAGTCTCAGAGATTTGCACCAATTGATTTCTGTAGCTAGATCTACAAATCTTTACAAGAACAATACTAAATGCCTAGAAAACTGATATTTCAAGTAAAGGATGAAACATTGCTTATCCAACCTACATCCAGGAATAGGGAGAGCGCTCAAATGCGTCTGGTGTTCGCCGTAGAAGTTTAACGTGCTCTAGCCGCTACCTGCATGCTTTACAACTGAACAGACGCACAGTCGACGCTTCTTAAAATACATATCAAAGGATTTTCTACAACAGAAGTAATAATTTCCTACCATGTTCACAGTTGTGGCCTGTAAATCCAGGAGGACATAAGCAGCGATATCGTGAAGAAGTAAAGCCTGATTGACAGGTTGCTTCGTTCTTGCAAGGTGAATTGCCACAAGCATTCTGAAAGAGGGAAATTGAAAGGACTACCTAATAGCAAAATTGTTTTGTAACTTCATTTTTCATCGTTTCTGTTTTTTTTTTTCACTCGCTTACCCTGAAATCGATTTTATTCTAAATCACGTTTGGTAGGGGATTGCCAAATAGGGAGGTTTTGAATATTAATTTTTTCTTAAAACCGCTTTGTCTTCAATGACTGATGAATATTTAATAATCACTTGTTGCAAGTAAAAAATAATGATCACAACCTTTCTACTTGATTGCTTTCTCCCATTAGATAATGTTCTTACATTTGTTCCATGGTAAACATAGTTTGCTGCCTTGATCAGGTCCTTCTCATGTTCTTTACTAGTTGAGTTGTTCAGTTCGCAGTTCTCTGTCTCAGGTCCTCTCGGACGTACTTTGAAGTTTATACTGACACAATTGTGTTCCAGGTAACAACGAAACTCACACGTGTCCCTGTCAATCGCACTGATGGTTGCTATGGTGTGGTTAACAAGACGCTCCCCTTCGAAGAATAACGAGGATGGAAATGCCAATGTACGACTTTTTCCTGAAATTATTGAGATTGTTAGGAGGAAAATAAACGAAAGAATTAAAAGAAAGCATGTCATCGGTTTACAGGTACGTCTATTTCACAATTCAGAAAGTGAAGATATTAAGTTATGCATTAACGTAGGAAAAGCGACCTTACTCTAATTTAGCTTGAAACTATCGTATCAACCAAAATGAGTGTTAAAAAGAAATAAAAGGAACAAACGTGATGAACTTATCGTGAAAAACTTATCGTGACAAAGCAGTAGATAAAAACTTGATTGAAATTTGATTAAATTAGCATGCCGGTTTCGATACTAGTGTGGGACCGGTCACGGATCGACAAATATGTCTCTTCATTTCTTCAAAATAAATGGCTACTGAGGGTCAAAACAATTTCCATCATATTACAAGTCCTTTTAAAACCTTATTTACAGCATTCAAGCATTTATTATTACCACTGAGGCTCACAAGCTGCAAATGACAAACAGAGTGGGTTTTTTCTTTTATGTCACCGACTCCGCCGATGAGCGAAATTTCTTTGCTTTAGCAAGTACAAACGAGGCCTCCAAAAATGGGCCAAATTCCACCTTAGAATGACGCTAACTATGTGTGAATTGAATTTTATCAATTTTCTCGAAAACAAAAGAATTTTTCAACTAAATACATAGGTCCTGTTTTGTCTTGTCTATAGGCCTACCTAATCTTAGAATATGAGCCAATTCGATGTTTTGACTTGTTGGCGGTGAATGTTTGACTTTTTGCGACAACCTCTCTTAAATGCTTTCCTTTCGAAACTGGTACATGGTTGGTTTGGTACGTGGTAAATTGATACAAAAAGCTACGAGTGTGAAAAGGGTAAAAGTTATATGAAAATACCTTTGAAGAACTTACCATCTAAACAGGCCAACGCATTCTGAAGAACAACAACAAACATATGAAACATATGTATGAACTGCGGTTATGAGACGTATATGTGAACGATCCTTCGCAGTAAAGCACTATTTGAGCAATAGTGAAAATCAGACCTGAAAAAAATTTCAGGCCTGTACGGGATTCGAACCACTGACCTCTGCGATACTAGTGCAGCGCTCTACCAATTGAGCTAACAAGCCAACTGGGAGCAGGCCATCAAATTAATTCGACATAAACCCGTAGATGATAAATCAAACAACAACAAACATATGAAACATATGTATGAACTGCGGTTATGAGACGTATATGTGAACGATCCTTCGCAGTAAATACATATGTTTCATATGTTTGTTGTTGTTTGATTTATCATCTACGGGTTTATGTCGAATTAATTTGATGGCCTGCTCCCAGTTGGCTTGTTAGCTCAATTGGTAGAGCGCTGCACTAGTATCGCAGAGGTCAGTGGTTCGAATCCCGTACAGGCCTGAAATTTTTTTCAGGTCTGATTTTCACTATTGCTCAAATAGTGCTTTACTGCGAAGGATCGTTCACATATACGCATTCTGAAGAATAAGCAAGAAAAAGACAAAGTGGACTAAAGAATTCATAGCGACTTGAGAAACTTCATTTGTTCATCAGCAATGAACTGTTTTAAACATAGCCGTCTGTTTAAATAGGCTATTGTGATGTCATACCGGCATACAGCCGACTGAAAATTAGTCAATGACGAATTTTGACAAATGATAAGAATTAAATTTCCCCTCAAAAAGAATTTTTATTTACTACTGGTTTTTCAAGAGAATTGTGTTAGTTTTAGATTCTTCATGAGGAAAAAGTTGTTTTAACGCCCGTTATAGTTAAAAAGTTTCTGGCGTTTGGTTTCTTGCAATGGATATTCCTCTCAGCAATCTCCTGTTGCCTGGCAACAGCTCACAAAACTTCTTTAATTTTTAATAAGGAAGTTCAAGTTCAAATTAAAGCTACAGGATAAATGCATATAGTTTATTAGAACAGGTGGATACAAATAAATTTCGCTTCATGAGGAACTTATTGGTGATTTTTTCAACAGAATTTTCTCAGTGACAGATTTCCCATCAGGAGGGAGTTGTTTTAATGCCCGTCGTGGTTGAATAGTTTGTGGCGTTTGTTTGTTTCAGTGGATATTTCTCTCAGCAATCTTCTGTTGCCTGGCAACAGCTCACAAAACTTCTTTAATTTTTAAACAAGAAAGGATGAATGCATATAGTTTTTCTTTTGGTTTCGAAGGCAACATGAATGAAAAGTCCGTACTCAATAATCTAGGATGAAATAGGTCACGTGTTGAGTTTCAAGATGATTTGGTCTAATCAACTAAGTTCAAATGCAAATTAGCCTCCGTAAAGAGTTTTTAAAGCTGAAGTTTTGAGTGTTCGCCCTTCGTCGGAACCAATGGAGGAATTTAGGGTTGTATGTGGTTTACGTATTGAGAAATGAGGCTACGCTATTTATGGGAACATGGTAACGTGAAAAACAAGAATAAAGTAGTTAAATGAAAAGCGTTCGTTGACACCGTGGGGAATACAAATGACAATTTGAAAGATAGAGTTTGTTTTAAATTTGTTGAATTGAGCGTTGTATCATGACCTATTATATATCCAGTCATAAATAATTCACTCAGATCGCCGTCAGCTGATGCCAATCAACCAGTCTCGATATTTTTTGTAAAGGTAATCACATGATTTCGAGTACAGTTTGGAATAAATAAGCACGAGTAATTTTTTTCAAAGACTAACAAAATTCCATGAGCCCGTAGGGCGAGTGCAATTTGTGGTCTTTGAAAAAATTTACAAGTGCTTATTTATTCCAAATTGCACGAGAAAATCATGTGATTATGTATTAATAATCTACATGAAAAAATACGAGGTAGCTTCTCATAACTGTAAAGAAGAAAAGCGCGCGCATCATGTGCAAAAATAATTCATTCAAACCCTGCAAGTGACATTGTCTTTGACATTGACCTTGACATTGACATTGACCAATCATTCTGACCAATCAGAATGTCTGGTTTGTTTCTTTCTTTGCACTGAAATAACCCTCTTCTGCACTGAATTAACTCTCTTCTGCACTGAATTAACTGACGACTGCATTCATCTTAACCAATTAGAACTGAGAAATTTTTTCATGTATATTATTAGGTTCAATATAACGAAAGGGCTCCTCTTTCCAATGCCGTGAAGTACATAGCTCAGAAAAAAAAGTTATCGCCCAATTCATCAAGCTTACGATATGTGAAAGTTGCCGTTAGTAGATGTTGCTATAGTTATTTTAGTTCTTGACTTGGTAACAAAACATATTTCGTATTTCAAGCACCTTTGAAAGAGGTAGTGTGTAGTGAACATAACAATATTCGATCGCTTTTCACTGACATATAAGTCACGACCATTGTTTCCTTTATAAACAGATCAATGAGTCAAGAGACTATTTCTTCAGGGTGGAGAGCAATCTTTCACCTCATTAAGCTTAGAAATTCACGATATCAAATACACTCAATTCTCAACTAACGGACACTCTCGTAAGAGGACAGTTCTATAAGAGGGGGGGAGGAGATGAGTGGTTCAAAAGACTCAATAGCAGTAAAATTCCAAATCTTTCGAAGACGGAAAAAATTATATAACAACAAATAATTTCCTCAGAGCCATACTGTTTGAAGAAGGAACTTATAAACTGCTTCGTTTTCGCAAGAGATACGTGTAAGTCCCCTTCGCATCAGATGTTTGCTGGACTTGCTGGTCTCGTCACGATTTTTGTAATTACAATTTGGTTGAATATACTCAGGGTTTCGATAATGTAAGGCGTTGTCAACAAAACCGGGAATACAATACATAGATTTATAAAAGAAGCTAATTTGAAGCGACAGAGGGTTAAGTTTGTTCAAGTGAAAAGGGCCGATTTCGTCGAGCCTTCCATTCTGTTATTTGTAGCGGTCATTTTTCACCCGATTGTTATGAGAAAAGCAACATGGTTAAAATGGGCCGGGAAATGCAAAAAATACTTCTTCCTGGTGCTGTACCGACGATTCAAGCCCTACCAGAAACAAATTCTTCTGAAGTAAAAAAGCGACCCATGCAGTCGGCAGACAGCGAAGATCCTGAGGCGGCCGACCTAACTAAGAAACGACAGAGGAGAAGTAGAGCTCTTCATAAGTTAAGGAAAAGAAAAGGAGACAAATGAGAAACTCCTATAAAATCTCTCAAACTATCAAACCTCTGACAGTCAAGTCAGCTCGCCATCGAAGGGTCTCAAATTCATTCCAACACCCGTGACGAAAGAATATAAAATCAGGGCAACTCTTGCAAGATTAATTCGCAAGGTGAATGCGCCTCCAATACACCTTTCACGGACAAAAAAAAGAACCACCTCCATCTCGTAACAAACTGGATGCCACAGGTGCAGCCTTCTTTTGCCCATGAGAGCTACTTGGAAAATGTAGGACCTCTATGTAAACCACTATTGTGATGGAGCTTCCTAATAAAAGATTGTTATTATTCTTATAACACTTGATGCAGAGATTTGGAGATTGGGTCGAGCTGGCGTCGAAGGTGGACGTGTGTTTTTAGTGGGCACGCTCGAGAGGCAAATTTTCGAATAACTTGAGTATGTCAAAATCTGGAAACAAGAAAGGGAAGAAATTAAGTAGCTCATCAAGTACTGAAGTCGCCTCTTCCACCGAAGGCAAAGGAGAAGAAGCATTTGAATCAGAATAGTCGGCAGCAATGGCGACCAACGAAAGCGTAAATGAAAACCCTTCTCTGGTCGACATATGGAAAATTCTTACGGAAATTAAAGCCAATACCGAGAAGTTGGTACTAGACGTGGAATTGTTAAAGGCAACTTATAACGAGCTAATAGACAGTCTATATTCTACAAAGAGCCAGGTAGATTGCTGTTAATTCCAAACTAAAACTCCTCGAAGAACAAGTATTGACGTCCAAGAAGAAGCTAGAGGAAGTTAAACAAAGACTCTACGATGATTAAGGTAGTCGTGATGACTTGGAACAATATACCCGTAAATTGAACTTAATGATACGCGGAATCCCCGAACGCAAAGAAGATAATTTTGAGAACGTTATTATTTGGGAAAAATTCTGAAGGTCAACTTAACACACGGTGATATTGACATTATTCACAGATTGAACACAGAAAACAAAACCAAAACACGACCGATGATCGTCCGTTTCAGTAATTACAAGGCAAAAAAATAAACTCATGTGGCCAGGATAAATCTACGAAATGCAGCTTTATATAACCTAGGAGCGGTGAAGATCTTTATCAATGAAACTTAACTGCATGGAGAGCAAGGTTTTTCAGAGAGGCAAGAAAAGTTATGAAAAAATATCACAATGGTAAAACGTGGACTGTCAATGGAAAAATCTTTTTGGAAACAGACTTAACCGCAAAAGTTTTAAAGATCGATGATTATGAGGAACTAAAAACCCTTTAACTCTAGACATGATTGCTCGAAGGAAAGAGGGAAGACCTTGGAGTGTAGGCTTTCGGCCGGTTGATCGGTAGTTTCCCAGGAGAGGTAAGTAATCGTTTTGTTTCTCCGTCAGTTATTTTGTAGTGTTGCTTGGTTCTTCTTCTTATTATTTTTTTCTTGTCTCTTTTTTTCCTGCTTTTTCAACGTCTACTGTCAAATTCTTAACGCTTAATGTTAGAGGTTTAAGGAATCAAGAAAAAAGAAGATTGATATTCTCATATTTAAAAAAACAAAAGGCAAATATTTACCTCCTTCAAGGAACTTTCTCTACCTAAAGGTGAGAGGATCTGGTCTGCGGAGTGGGGTGGCCAAATTTTCTATTCACACGGTACAGATCATTCAAAGGGCGTTTGCGTGCTCATAAAAGCGAATTCTCCAATTCACGTAGAGATAGTAGAGCTTGATACGAATGGAAAATTTATAATATTACGTCTAAAGACACCAGGTGAGACCAGCTTCAAGGTTGTTAACATTTATGCTCCCACCAATTATCGTGAACAATTTGACTTCATCGAATCTTTTACTAAAAAAATAATATCTTTGACCGATTCGCCTAACTTAATAGTTGCAGGTGATTGGAATACAACTTTAAATTTAATAGATAAGCAAGGAGGATTAGCCTGGACAAGAAACTAAGTACAGGATTTCGTTAGTTTACTTCATGAAAGCGGCCAATCTAGTTGTTATATACCGTAAAATTCATCCAAAAAATAAAACCTACACATATAAATCGAAAACACTGAAACTAAAATCACGCATAGACTTCTTAATAAGTGGCAAATTTCAACATGATGTCAAAAAGTGGAAACGCGAGCATCAATCGCACCTGATCATACAGCAGTCTTTTTGAGCATTAATCTGAATGAGGAATTTAAACGCGGTCCTGGATTATGGGAATTTAATAACTCTCTTTTCCAGAATGAATGACCCTGGAGAAGAAAGATGTATGGGATCAAATTTGAACCTTAACCACCTTGTAATACATGAAAGTCTTGAATTAGAAGCTGAAATAAATAATGAAGAGGTTCACAATGCTCTGAACAGTTTTTAAAACTACAAAACTCCCGGTGAAAGCTTCACAGAATTCTTTTGTTAATCCATCGATTAACAAAAGAATTCTGTGAAGCCTTCTTCGATCGTATAGGCGGTACACTCTTAGACTCCTTAAATGCGGGATTTGAAAGTGGAACATTGTCTATATCACAAAGACGAGGAATTATTTCATTAATCCCAAAAGACGACAACAGTTTGACTACATTATCTAACTGGCGTCCAGTCACTCTGCTCAATGTAGACTACAAGATTTTTGCAAAGATAATTGCAAAGAGAACTGAATCAGTCCTGCCGAAACGAATTCATCTTGATGTTAACAGAGTTCATTAGGGGAAGATTCATTCGAAAAAATGTTAGACTGTTGAACGATCTAATGGAATGAAAAGACCAAAAAATACCAGGAATTCTGATGTTCAATGACTCTGAAAAAGCATTTGATACAATAGAATGACCCTTATTTAAGATGTACTTAAATACTTTAATTTTGGTCCCGTTGTTGGAAAATGGATCTCAGTACTCTATAAGGACGTAGAAAGTGTTGTTTTGAACAGAGGCTACTCAACTAACTGCTTTAAAGTCTCAAGGGGAGTTCGGCAAGGGCGTCCACTCAGTCCCTTATTATTTGTGTTAGGTGTAGAGATCCTAGTTTAAAAGATAAGGCAGTCTACGAACTGTCAAGGAATAAAACTACCGCAATCAGTAGAAGCCAAAATTAGCCAATTTGCAGATGATACAACTCTTATTTGCGGGACGTAAACGCTCTTAGAGAAAACACGAACGTTTTAAATAATTTTAACGAAATTCCTGGCCTCAAATTAAGCAAGAAAAAGCCAAAGCAATGTGGATTGGTTCAGCTAAAATGATAAAACCAAACCTTTGGGCTTTCAACCCTACCAAGAACCAATTAAGCCACTAGAGGCAAATTTATCATATAAACAAGACAGAAATAGTAATCTGAACTTTTATGTCAAAATTCATAAGATGGATACTAAGTTAAAAATGTGGCAAACGAGAGACTTAACTTTGTATGGTCGCATAATGTTAGTAAGGCCCTAGGCATATCCAAGATAGTTTATGCGGCCTCAATGCATAGTGTTCCTGAAACAGTTATTAAAACAGTGCAAGATAGTATATTCAAATTCTTGTGGAAAAACAAAAAAAGATAGAGTAAAAAGAGCAATAAAATATCAGCCATTCTTTCATGATGGTGTGAACTTCCCAGATGTCCACACTGTGGCAAAATCACTACGCTTGAGCTGGTTAGGCAGGTTTCTAAATTGTACAAATGAGACCTCGCAAGTTATTCCTAATAGTTATTTTAATAAATATGGAGGATTATCTTTCCTATTGAAGTGTAATGGCAACTCTAAGCACTTTGGAAAAGAAAATGCCTCTTTTTTGTAGCGAAATGTTAGGCTATTTCAAGGAATGACGCAGTGGTTATCCTGATGTTTACTATATTAGAGAGCAAATATATTCTCTGGAAATATCTGTTTGGAAAGGAATTTATTTCGTCCAGGATTTATTGAATAGAGACAGTAAGTTCTCATCTCTGAAAAATTTTCAAAGGAAATATAACTTTGAACTAAACTATTTAAAATATTTTGAACTTACAATCCCAAATTATTTGTAGAGAAAAGCACAGGCAACTGCTGAAACAAACAGAAATATATTAGAGGAATGGGATATTTTCCATCTGTCTAAAAACTGTGGGGAATTAGTGAGGAGCCCACACTGTCACTGTTCTCTTCCAGTATTTATTTCCCAGAAAAGCAGGCAGAACAACGTTACGCGAAGTCTCTGGCCGACTAAAAACTACTCATAATGATTTTCTTATCTCATGAACACACCTTGATCAAAATGTAAGTTGATTGGCTGTAAAGTTCTTCCCAACAAAGATAAACAAACTGATTTAACAGAGCGGACAGATCAAGACACTCGATTTCCGGCAGATAATTTTGAATCGTTACAATACTAATTATCCTGTTTCTGACCAAACAAACTTATCTCTTTCACTGAATGTAAATGTAAAGATTACTACAAATTACTTCAGGAAAAGACTAGGGCAGAGCCGACCGCTATTAAAAGATGGTCGAGACGTTTTGTGAACTTTGACTCTAGTTGGAAACGGATCTTACACAAAACTTACAAAACGACGAGTGACAAAAAGTTAAGAGACTTGGTTATAAGGTTTTCCACAGAACATTAGTCACTAATAAGGAACTCAAGCAATTCAAAATCAGAAATGATGACCTACGCTTTCAATGTAAAAATCCTGATTCATTAGAACACACTTTCTTAGAGTGCCCTATGAGTATTCGATTCTGTCAAGAAATCCTATCTTGGTTCAATAATTTGAATAACACCCACATAAGTTTATCTGTTAACCATATTTTTTACTCCAGAATTACCCTTCTCCTGCTATTAGCGATGACCTCCGACGCCGACTAGATTTGCTTATCCTGCTAAAAAAAGATACATATATAGTTGGAAAATTAATGAGAAAAATCTTAATAATTTACAATTTATAAATAAGATAAAAATGCAATGGAAAATTGAGAATTTAATTTAAGGTTGTCGAATACAAATATTGTCAACAAACCTTTTCGTGTGTCCTTTTTTTTTTTTTCGTGTTTTATTAAATTTATCGAATTGGTATTTCATTCAGATATAAGTAATCAAGTAATATAAACAATAATCTCGCACATATAGGATGAATAATGTAAGAGTATTATTATTGCCAATGCTGCAACCAGTATTGTAAATACTGTAAGTAATGTATGTAATTAGCCATGAGTGATATACACCGATTGCAAATATGGCGTCCAATTTGAATTGCCATTATTCTGGACTCACTAGCCTCTCACACATGTAATAATCCTATTGTGTTTCCACGTGAAGACGAGGCTAGTCAGTCCAGAACAATGGCAATTCAAATTGGACGCCATATTTGCAGTCGGTGTATAGTGTATTGTTATTAGTACACTGTCGGGTACTGTAAAATTTTATATAGAACAACAACAAAAAATGATGCAGAGATTTCTGTATGCCAATGTATGCCAATTCTGTAGAATAAAATAGTTAAAAAAGCAACTTTGCTTTCAACCTCACAAAAGCAACACAACGACAGTTTTCATCAATAAGACAGATAAAACTGAAGAGGCTAAAGTGTAACTCAACAACAGAGTTCACTTCAAACTTCTCAAAGCACCGATAGTAAAAAACACGCAGGAAAGGGTAAATGAGATCATTGATCCAATGCATCAGGACAAACATATTGATGGCATACACTGAATGCAAATATGGCGTCCAATTTGAGTTGCCATTGTTCTGGACTCACTAGCCTCGTCTTCGCGTGGAAACACAAAAGGATTATTACATTTGTGAGAGACTAGTGAGTCCAGAACAATGGCAACTCAAATCAGACGCCATATTTGCATTCGGTGTATGACTAGTAATAAATGGCTTTCACAAACTCCCAATGCGCCTAGATACACAATCAGCCCTTGCTGAAAACAGTTTTCATACATCATCCAATCACCTCTTAAAAAAAAAAGGGAAAATCCCTTACGACACGCTCGTGAGAGCAAAAAATTCAAATTGAGGGCAATAATGCAACGCGACCACAAAAGCTACGCGGGGAGTCTGTGCCGGTATGTCCGTACCTTTATTCTTACTCGTTTTGGGTGTGATTATCTATGCCGTACTGCTGCCTGTACGAGTAACCGGCCTCTGTGCTGTTTGTGTGGATTGTTTCAGTGAACCCTGCACAGCTCATATTGATAGGGAGGTGGCCCAGACTCCCCCTAAAGGTTCTGAATTATCCCCATCACTGTCATATAAGCTTAAGGTATTCGGGTCACTCTCTTCTGACAGAACATCGTCTGAACCACTGCTGCTTGCACGAGTTGCCATACCAATCCTACTAAGGAATCCGCTTACGTCACGAATTCTCGCTATTGTTTTCACGGGAAGTGGAATTCCAGTTAAAAATGCCGATTTTCTCCCTAAAATAAGTCAAACTGGACAAAGAAAATTGCAAATCTGTTTCTACGCCACTTTTTACACAGTATATGAAAAACATATGTTTTTGGGCTTACATACCCTTTAAAGTTTGAACACTGCAAAACAGGCCTGCTGACACTTTGAGATATCTTACAGTAGAAGATAGAGGTATAAATGATGTTTCTTGCACACCAGGTTCATCCTCCAATATTCTCTAAACCCGGAAGCTAACCATTGTATGAAATGGTGGAAAGGGAAAGATAAGTCAGTTCATCCGTGAATTAAAAGGAATGTTGAAGTTTGTCAATAGCGACTCACCGAGTGCATTGAATGTGCACGGATTAACTAAAAATAGCAACTTGCTTAGTTTACTCTAAACCTGATCAAGAAGTCATAAGGAGACAACGAGTCACGAGAAGGTCATAGGCAGGGACATGTCGATTTCCGCCGAATCGCGGATGGAAATCCCCACTCAAGATAAAGCATTTTCCGCCATCGTCTCTTGTGTGAAGATAAGTTTTCGCGTGGTAAACTGGAAAAACTGAACCTTCGCGGACGGCACAACAATAACTGGGGGAAATTAACTCGGCAGAGACCACTCGGCAGCGAGAAAGGAAACTCGTCACGATTTCCTGGTACATGGAGATGTACTTCGAGCGAGCTTATAGGGACGTCAAGGATGAGACAGCGTTTGGTTCTAAGTAAACTTTATTCTAGGTCAGGCCAATAACTGACGTGATCTATAGCGTACTCAAGTTTGTAATCATCAAAACTGTACAAGGTAGCTGCTTATGTACTATCTAGTGTGAACTGCTATTGTTATCCAAATCGACCATATTTGAACAGCATAACAAAAGAAGCGGTAATAGATCTCTTTGAAGTTAAACAAAACTACTTAAATATTCCCAACTGTTTCTACGACGAAAACAATGTCCAATTAAAAGGACGGGTGCAATAAACTCGAGGCCATTAAAAATAGGAAACTTAGGTGAGAATTCACAGCTCTGGTATAGAAAATATACCTATCTTAATTGCAGTAGCGCAGTTTAGAAAATAAGAGTGGAAAAGTAATTAAAAGTTTCTGCTCGTCTATGCAAGATTGGTGTGGAAACTATCGTATGAAAGGAAATTAAAATTACGAGTATAAACTCAGCTGTCGGCTACTATGAGAACTAATTTTCCAGAAAGACCCTTAACACTTTTATTTACCAAATATTTCATTAGAATTGAACAAGAAAAGTACCGAGATGCAGCTGTACAATTTAAATTGATTATTCAAAATTTACTTGTAGCTTTTTATGCATCAATAGCGCTATCTACTGCGAAGGATCGTGCATCATACGTACTTATCTCAATACTTTCACCAAGACTAAATACTAGGTAATAGAAGGAGTCGATGGAATGAGAAGATTGAATGAGCCTCTCGTTTTGTCTCCTCAGTTTTTTTGGAAATAGTTTACTCTTCGAGATCGAGGCAAGAAATTGCTTCATAGTAAAATTTGTTGCCGTTGCAAAAATCGTAAGTAAGCCGTCAAATTTCCCTAACTTTTGGTGGATACTCGTTGATGCGTTAGGGAGAGTTGCAGTAAGTATAAAGTATAAAAATTCCCGTCCCGGAACTCAAAAAGAAAAAGCGTGAGACTAGGATCCTGCCATTGAAACATGACCCATACACCGCAACACACGTCTTTTTGTACCCATTATCGGTATAACCCCAGTTGAACAAGTCCTCACTGTACCAGATTTGGAATTCTTGATTCGTCTCTGCCGTCAGCGAGGTAGAAAAATTATCGAAGAGGAGTTCTGCAGATTCGGTTGTGGTCCAAGGCAGGTTGTAAAACTTACAACCCTTATAATCCGATAGGTAATCATTGGTTGGGAAAAGAAGATTACGGTTAGTGTCAGTTATCATCGCGGCTATTTGGTTGGGAATGATATGGGAACAAAAGCATCCCCATTTGGACCAATAGCTTGGGTCCGGTGCATGGCAGGTCACACGTATCCAGATTAGTATGTTAATTTGAATGTAATGATGTTACCCACTTTGTTGGTTTAAAAGAAACCATAAGAATCACTTCTTGCTCCAAAGCAAAGAGTAGATGGCGTCATATGTATCCATTTTTCTGGGAAGAGAACCATTACACATATAATTTACAAAAGAACATCAATTAATTGAAAGCCTAGATGCCGACCGTTAGATAGAGAGGCAGAGGAATAAAAGGAAAGGCAGACATCTGGATTGGGAGGAGAGAGACGGATGTCTAGCTTAATTGGATAGGTTGAGAGTTGGATTCATCGATAGACAACTTAATGGGTGATGTTGACATTTTCATGAAAGTATTCATCAAATTGAAAAATACTTTTTTTACCTACCATTTCTATTCTCGCAATCGGTGCCCTTGTATTCGGGTGGGCAAACACATCTATAACCTTTGTCTGTAAAGCCTGTCTGACAGGTCCCATTATGTTTGCATGGAGTTTGTCCACAAGTGTTCTAGTGCGAGAAAGAGGGTTAGAGCAGATACATGCGAGTAAGAGTGGTGAATGGTAATGATACTTTGAAATAAAACTTGAAATGTCACTTGAGATAAAATCAACCAGCTAACCATTGCCAGAAATTTGGGACAATATGGCGGAGGAGGTTTTCGTGTTACAAGCGGGATGGCGCCGAAACAGTATAAGAAAATGTATGGGAAAAGATTGTTTTTTCAAAATAGCTTTCTAAGAATGGGATATTCTTTCGCTGCGTACTTGGAAATGCAGCCTGCATCGGTTAAAGCGTCCATCGCTACGAAAAAGAAATACTCAAATTCAAGCCTACCTTTCGCAAGGTATACGAGTAAACTCATAATTCTGACTCCATTTTCCCATACAAACTCTTAAAATCTGCTTCGACTAGGTGTTACAATTCTTTTGTCGTGAGAACAACATTGCGAAGATTTGCAACTGCGTAGTTCGATATGCATTCTGCTGAAGTTTTCTCAACTAAATCGCTCGTAAACGGTCGAATATGTTGACCCACAAATTTTCCTTGAGTCGGGAGACTCTTCGTATTTTCACAGAGCTCAAAAGCCCGATACACCATTTTTAAATACCCCAATTTTAGGAAGGAAGAACACGAAATATACAAGTCCCTGTAACTGCACAATTTGGCCGCCATTTTCCTTGTTTTGACGTTTCCTTTGGCTTTCTGGGATAGTAAGGTACCAGGCTTTTCTCTGGCGGGGTTTTACGAAAATAGAAAGTTATGTGTTCACTTCACTTCCACCGCCGCCATACTGAATTGTCTGTAATACGATATACCGCTGACATCTCGTAACGGGCTCGAAATGTCCCCAATTTCTGGTGATGTAGCCAGGCAACAAGTGACGTTATTTGCGTGACCACTATAGGATACAGCCAAGCATCTAAAGAACATCAACTTCATTGACTTGGGCAATGGAGAGCTCATCAACTAGTTAAACCAGGGATAAACGAAAAGCATTACAAGTTTATCAATGCACCCACCATTGTTCCTATATAACTGTAGTTTGGCCAGGGCTTCAGATCCTGAGGATGTTCATTGTGTGTAGAATTATTCAGTCCAAGATAAATAATCTGTTGGTGTGTTCACATTCACTCTCAGGGAAAATTGAATGCATCAAAGTAAAGACGAATGATGTCACTATGTATGCTAGAAGTACCAATCTGTAATGTTGTATTTAGCTTGAGTGTTTGAATGTTTTTGTATGAAAATGAGGTTCCAGGCCTCGAACAAGCAGTCTTTGTTACCATGGCAACAAGAGTGCTGCAATCTTTTAAAAAGGACATTTTTGTACATCCCCCTGAGTGCCTAACTGCAAGTTTGAAGGGAGGTTGAAAATTTTCATTTCCCAAGATGTTTGATTCTTACAGACTCGTTCTTAAGTGTAAATGAGCCCCAGGTAGCTTGACTTCTGCTCAGCCATAATTGTGTTAATCATCCTGAGTCGCATGCGATAAGATATAAAGCGGACGTGATAATTTTTTTAAACATTTCGCTCTTATCTCACGTCTTTGTTATTGCTATAATTAGGAAACTAGCTATTATCGTTAATTATTTGGGCACATGGATGCACGTAGATCTTCCTGAGCTTAAAAATAAAAGCGAGAGAAATTCAAGTTTGACAGTTACATGTTTACACGTGGTTCATCTGGCAAAAATTACTGAATGGCTACACAGACTCGTTTATAGACGTAACTTTAAAAAGGCAGGAAAAAACAAACAAAAAGTAAGCCAAACAAGCAAACGAAAGGATAAGGCGTCCCTGTCAAAGTCATAAAAGTCAGTGCTAAAAAATTGACGTTCAAAGCATTTTTCTATGTTTTTAGAAGCTATGGTAACCTGCAAGTAGATAACCAGAATCACAAGCGACCCAGGTGAAATGGTTTTGGGTCGCCTCGAGTATCGTGATACCAAGAGACAATGCAACAATGCAAGAGGGAAGGTAAATTATTTACTGATTCGTTTTTCTTTATCCTTTAACATTGTAATAACTTAACTTGTATCAAAGTGCTATTCACATTTCGTAAAGCGTCATGTTCAATGGGCGGATATATTCTGAGTTTAATGTGCCCTTAACTTGCGCCTTGCGCTCCAATTTGACCCTGATAAAAATTTGTTTGAATGTTAAACTTTCAAAGAACATCTATGCAGTTAGAAAAAGTTTTAGGAGATTCCTATGCCCCATGTCAGTGTCATGTTAATAAGGAGTCGGAGAGAATCGAGGGAGGATAGCCTTGGCAATCAAATTTTTTTGCTCTGATCCGTATTCTTTTCGTTTTATGTTCATTTTTATTAAACTGGAAATAAAACTCTATCTTATCTCAGATCTTGCTGATAGATTTCCCTCACAAAAGTAAAAGGTAACCTTATAATTTGGCTTGTGTTAACAAGAATAAAGAGAGAAAAATGCGTCGTCGCTATTATATACAAAAAATCAACATATGCTATAGCTGTCTTGGGCTCATTGTTGCCGCTACGTCGGAATTTTTTTAACAATTATCTCAGAGGTTTTTTAAACCAAGTTCAAATCATTTCAGGATGGATGATCTCAAGTTTTGTTTGCGCCTTGCAGGGGTTGCGATTGGCTCAGAATCTGGCTTATTATAAACTTAGGCGGCGTTTGGTCTGATTAAGGTGAAGAAAAATCATGTAAACGCACTGATTTAACTCGATCGATTGAAAGGCAAAAGGTAATTGTATATGCAATGTCATCAGTTTTACTACATAATGATAGACCAAAGGAACAGGTGTAATTGTAATATTAAGAAGATCAAAATATAATTTTTCACCTTTTCAGTTCAGTTCTTTTGTTGACGCTCTGTTATTGAGATGAGAAAGTCACGTTATATACTCTATGTCTCCTAACTCTCTCTTGACGTGATTCAATTTAAGAATGAGAAATAAAGTTGCCTATGAGAAATTGCAGAGGGTAAAAAAGACAAAGACACTAACCGCCCGCGTTGAGCCCCCACCGAGTTCAGATCCATCGCAGTCCTGCCCTATGTCAAGGGTCTTTCACAACTTCACCGCTATCTGCAACAAAAAGGCATACGCGCTGATTTCTAGTCAGAGCTGCGTTACGATCACACCAAGTACGACGGAAGGGATGCTGTGAGTACGGCAAAGTCTACGGCCTGGATGCCGTCGATCAAAAGATACAGTAGCAAGAGAACCGTGCGACAACAGGCCGTTGAGGGAACTTTCCATAGATGCACCAAATCACAGCAGTTGCGTTCCATCCAATCACATTCAAGTGACCACATATTGAGACAGACGATTATACTTCTGTTTAAATAAGTGACATTCACCACGTTAAGAAACCCCCAACCTATTTTACAATAGAAATAATTTTTTTCTACTTAACCCAATTTAATGGGAATTACGATCCGTTTTTTCATCACGTGAACTTGGCGGAAATCTTGAGATATGTTTATGAACTCACAAGGAAGGTTGCCCCTTATGCCTGAGTTAATCCCGTTTTCAGGAGCATTAAGCGACAAGGGACATTTTCAATTGTATTCGAATGGCTCAAAAGTCCATCGTGGGGTTACTCCAAAGTATGTTTTATGATGTTCCTGGCAGTTGGCCGATTTTCAATCCAGCCTCTCATATTCTCTGTAAAGGCGCCCCGAGAATAAGGTTTCTCTCCAAGAACTAAACACAATGTTACGGCAGTAGCGACAACAACGACAGCGACAAAAGCAGCAAAACTCGGCGACCAGTTCACCACCACTTAGATATACAGACCGTAAACCGCAGCACATGTTCACAACGCGTTATTAAAATCACCCCATCTGAACTAGATTTGAAATGCTTAGAAAAATTAAGAAAAAGCAATTTCGGTGGTCTAGTTGTGGCTTAAGGCAGTCTTAACACGTACAGCCTCGATGATGTAACCGGAATTCTTTCTTCGGCGGATTAAGATAACGATTGGTGTCAATCGTCAACGCCAAGAATGAGGCCATTTGGTTGAGAATGAGAGGGGTGCAAAGGCATCCTTCATGGGAATGGATTAATCCAGTCTGGTAGGTCCACTTATGGTAGCATGTGAGAAGAGACGCGCGAACAAGAGACAAATGTTATGGAAATTTGAAATTTCGATTCAAATGTCATATTGTTGGCCTCTGAAGTCGGCCTAACAAAAAAACAGACGTGTACATAATAGATAGTTGAGGATGACCTAAGACTGATCTATGACCTGTTTTAACTGACCTACCGAAATGTAAAATAGCTTGTGTAAGAACTATGGTAAGTAATAAAATACAAGAACACTCTACATGTACTTTCTGCCCATGCAGTTTGTCCTTGTGCTTATGTTTTTTGTTCTCACTTGGATCATGCTTGGCCTTATGCTTCTACTTAAGCGATTGTAGAGATTAGGCTTTTAAATGCGAAAGATTTGACTCATCTTTACAGTATTGCAAAGTAAAAAAGGAAGGGAAATGATTAAAGGTCACTATTTTGTAAATCATGTAGCAGTGTTTTTTTTTTGGTTGCTTTTGCTTTGTGAGTGCTATTTTAAGACGCTAAATAAGAGGGAAAAAGAATGCAAACATGATAATCACGATCAAGTAGTTGTCTGTAATGTAGTATCAGGATCCACATGGCTAAATCTTCGCTTTTTTTCGTCTTACATAAAAAAGGCAAAACATCTGGACATTCGACTACCTGTCCCGAATAGAATGAAATTCTCGTTTAAAAAAGGTTTATTTGTTCATATGTCTGGTACAGTATTTCTAAATTCTTATTTTTCGTTTCTATTTGTTTTTTTTTTTAATCTTCCCAACTGATAAACATTTTATGTTACATAAGTTATATCTTATTTCTAAGTAGCGTTCGATTAGCCCAACACTAAAGTAGAAATGTACCTTTTACGCAAAATAGTTATTGACGTTACGGCATTATTTAACCGGCAGAAATAATATTACACTCCGAAAAACCCAACTCTTTTATTAAACTGACGTGTTCCATGTTAATTCTTACGAAAAAGTGACTCCTTTAAGCAATAAAAACAGTGACGTTGTAAAAACTTACTTAGGCTTATTAAATATTATAAATCAGTTCACCATAGACAAAATTCAGTTATTTCAATTCTTCTTGAAATACACAATCTTTGAAGTATCTCAAATTAGCTTCCCCCTCCCCCCACAGTAGAGCTTTTTAAACAGTCAATCGGTCTGTCGAGAACAGAAACTACTACTCCTTCATGACTGAGTTCTTGTTACAAAACGTATGTTATTAAAACGTATGCTAGAACAATCCAGAAGTCTACTCAAGTATTCCGGTAAAATTGCATAATAACATCCCCTGATAAAATGTTCTAGAAAGTTCCACCGTGTGACATAAAAAAATTTAAGTATCCACGTCACCATGACTAGGCCTTCTAGAAATTCCTAGGATTGACTACTATTTACAGTCACTTCCCACGCATTAGCAAGAATGATAAAAAAGTAGACCTTGTCAAATCTCAATAAAGGGTGCAAGTTTCTAAAGAAACTGCGACGCTGTGTCGTTGGAGTAACAAGTTAATTTTGGTTTTATCAACTGAGTTGATAGTGTAAATTGGCCGCCGTAAGGAGCTTCAAAGCTGACATTTCGAGCGTTCGCCCTTCGTCAGAGCGAATGGGCTAAGGCTCCAAACGTCAGCTTTGATACTCCTTACGGTGGCCAATTTACATTATCAACTCGTCAATCCTCAGTTCATGTCTATGTATGTGCAAGCAAATTTACGTTATTAATTTTAATTGACTTTCGGTTCATATTCAGTCTGTGCTACAATAGCGCATATTACAAGCTGGAGGCTTAAATAGTTTGTAAATATAATAGGATCCGCAGTTTTTAAATCAATCAGGACTGAATCTTCACAATTAACACTCTCCACGCCGACGAAAACAGACTTTCCTTTTCACTATACCATTTTCCACTGTAGGATGTTCACCGTCCAACCATCCTTGACGGTCTGTGCAACAACGGCGTTCCTTTACGCACGTGGTTGGCATTTGTTTTCCTGCATCTCTCACGAAACGATACCATCCTTTGAGTTAATTTGTCGTCAAACCTTGCAGGATTCTTTCCTTTGTAACTGCTCTTTCTGTCAAAATCATCCAGATTTGTGCAATGATAACAAGGATGGGCTATAAATATAAATGATAATGGAAAAAATATTTTAGAAATTAAAAATAGGACATGAGCCATTTTTTTTTCAAAGATCACTCGTCATAATTCCTCCATGTGAATAGTGCGCCCTCATTGCAACATGAATGTTGCGGTGCAGTGGAGTAAACCGATAGAAAGTGCTGTCCGTTGCTCCTATATTATATATTTAAAAAAACACATATATCAATTTCTATGGGTTTACCGTTGCTTTAAACGATAGGTTTTTGACCAATCAGGGCACTGGTATCATTGTATCGTATCACTTGTTAGCTCAGACTCGAACGAAACTTCAGTGCAATGTGATCTCAATACAAACACCATTCCAAATAAATTACATATGTCAGTCTTTAAAGGACAACTTAGGCATTCTCCTGTAAAGAAAGTCACTCGACAAAGAGACGTGAAGAGCATGGAAAAATTAGAATATCAATACAGTGTGGGATATTTCAATCATGTTATGAAATCAACCTTTTTCACAATATTGTCCCTCGAGTCCAGGAGGGCACAAGTATCGATATCCCTTGATTGCGAAACCGGACTGACAAGCTGCATCATTTTGGCAGAGTGAATTCTTAGCACAGGCATTCTAAAGGATAAAAGAAAGATGAAGTAAAGGAAAAATCAACGGACTGTATGAACGAAAGAATTTGAAAAAACGTATGATTGAACAAAGGATATTTCAAGTACGCGCTGCAGCCACTGCAGCAATTGTTTTAATTGCAATGTGAGGCGACAAGCGAGTAAATTTGAGTAGTAGCTCACCTTTGAACCACGATAATAAAAAACGGCATCAGTCGTAAGGTCAATATCATATTCAAGATGAGTGGCGTTGTTAAGTTCACAAATACGAGACATTCCTCCAGTCTCTGGATCTTTTTGAAGTTAGCACTGACACAGTTGTCGTTCATGTAGCAGAAAAGCTTGAAGAATGAGCCATTGTTGTCTAACATCACTTTGTAGATTGATATTCGGACTCAGGATGTTTCTAACGAAAAATCCGACAATAGAGAGTTCAAAACAAAAAAGGGGTCAAACAGACATTTCTTAGATGAGGAATAGTCAAATTAAAATTTTTTCACGCGTTCATCAGGGAGATTAGTATAAACAATCGTCACTTCTTTGATGGTTGAAAGCTTCCCTCCTCTTTTTAGCATCTCCCAAAAAATGACAGTTCTTGTTACTATGTTTATTCAGCTGCTAAAAAAAGTTTTGATAAGAGCATCCGATGTTAAGGAAAAAAAGATAATTGCTCTGATGAAATATTTTTCATGGACAGCCGACGGAGAGGGATGAATTTTGATTGAAATGAAGCCTCCGAGCTGCCCGAGACATCTGAGCAAATTTTTACAAGAGTATTTCCACTTAATAACTTGGATATATCAACAAAGTTGAAGTGGTAAATTGGCCACCGTGACGATTACAAAAGCTGACGTTTCGAGCGTTAGCCCTTCGTCGGAGCGTTAGCCCTTGGTCAGCCCCTATTTCCACTTAAGGTCACTAACCTAATTCTTAAACGTTTATGTGTCGCGAGCTTCCTTTCGCTCCAACAAGAAAAGTCCTATTTTTAACCTTCGGTCGATAGATGTAAGCTATGTCTCCAAACAAACAGGTAACGAGGAAAATGCAAACCATTGATTCCATATGCCACCATTATTTTTGTGTAAAAATGCATCCTAAAGTTGGGTAATGGCAGTAAAGATCTGCTTCTGCTCGATATTCAAACGTTAAATTTCCCCCTACTTATAAGGAAACGCATCCCTGGTGACTCTTATTGAGAGGACTATCTACATGCTTAGATGCCACCGCCGTTGCTACTTACCTTTGACTTATTTCTAAATTTCTTTGGAATTTGGTACGGTTAAAAACTCTACAATACGTTTTGATTGCTGAAATGACTTCTTCAATAAATGGGTGTGAATTCCAGAGAATCACAGGGTAGCGTCGCTTAGTAGTGGAAGGATAGTTAGTACATAGAGCTCCAAAACGAACGCACAAGCACCACGTGTAACAATCCAAAGTGTTTTAATTTTATGTGCTACAAAATGGAACGTAGCCAGGTAGCGATAAATAAGGTAGTTGCTGAATACTTGGTGTGATTGCGATAGCAAATGCGGTAGAATTATGTGTGTGTGGTTCGAACTAGAAGGTAACAGAAAACGAAACGAAGCTAATTAATTGACTTACAAACGATGACACAGCACAATGACCTATTCTTGAAATCAACTGAACTAATAATGAAGGAAACGATAAACTAAATCGAGCATAAACAATATAGGTAACTTACTTTGGTAGAGTTCCTAGCGTACTTGGAAAGCGCGGTGGGGGAGTAGACAAAACAATTTTACACTGAGTAGCGGAGCGCACGACCTCTTGACAGCGATCAAAAATGGTACTCTTTTTGTCGCAAGCCCGTAATATGAGCGAATGACTGACATAAATTGCGTAACATTTTTACACCAATTACAGTAATCGACAAAAATAAACCGTCACGTAGATAAACATTAACTAAGCATGGACAATAGGCGGTTAAGCAATAATCTAAAGTACAAAGAAAATAAATAGCGTTTCAAAACTAACAATGGGTGGTATGTGAACACAGGGTTTTGGATGTAGGTTGACAAAAAATCGTAAACTTATATCTTACCACATGTCAATTTGTAAGCCTAGTGCGTTCACAGCTTAATTTGAGTGAAATCATTTTGATAGGAGGATGAAAGAAGATATTACCATAAATGAATCTTGGGATAAATGAATTTTAGTTTGCAACTCACCTTTACCAAATGTTATGTAAGTCATGACTGGCATGTAGGATACGAACATGAAGAACGTAGAAAATTCCATGCTTAATCCGAGACAACGGTCTTTTATCAAGCAGCTCAATCCGCAAGATAGCATTTTATGAAGCTTAAGTCAACAAAGTTGGCAGTTGTCATTTCTCGCCAGATAAATGTACTGAGATAAATAAGATAACGAATGTACGCTTAAATATTGCGATTAAGAACCCCTTGGAGGATTTCTGTTTTGCTCGAAAGAAGGATTCAGGACTTATAAAAAAACCATTCGATTTTAATAGATTTATATGATGAAGACATTTTTTGCTGCGAGTTACGTTGTAAACACATCTTATAGAAAGTCTAATGAACGGCAGGTGAAAGTATCCATTGCCCAGGGCAAGCAGAAACCTGCATGGTTAAGCTCATTTGGATTTTAATTAACACATTCCAAATTTGTGAGATCAATAAGTATATTCAGGGTATTTTCCTTTTTCGCTTACAGAAAGATGAAATATCTTTCAAGAATGTTCGTGTTATCAATATGTAACTTCTGGCAACTTTGCTCATGAAATAAACATTTTTTAAT
Organism: Stylophora pistillata; assembly: GCF_964205215.1. NCBI lineage: Eukaryota > Metazoa > Cnidaria > Anthozoa > Scleractinia > Pocilloporidae > Stylophora > Stylophora pistillata. The sequence goes on from NC_142520.1 coordinate 31,612,135, forward strand.
TAAGAGCCTATTTTAAAAGACGTGCAGTTGACAGATCATTCCATGTTCCCGTTGGAAGGCCTTGGTATTGAATTAGAAATTTGAAGATTTTTCAAATCTCGCTCCTCTAAACTTTACAGAGAATTGATGATCAGCTCCATTGGGCTGTATAAGTTGAATTTATGAGACTCGAAAACAGGCCGTGTCCTTAAACATCTGAAAACTAATAGCAAGAGCCCTGGAAAAGGCAGTCTATAAGATTCACGCCCAAAGGCCGGTAGAAGAACAGCTGTTGAATAGTCAATTCGCGTATAGAGAAGGAGGGAGCTGCACAGATGCTCTGCTACTTATACAGAATAAGATCTGCAAGTTTCTTGATGATCCCAAGTGCAAGGCAGTGCGGATGTTCGCGATGGATTTCAGTAAGGCCTTTGACTCTGTGAGCCATCAACTCCTTGCTGAGAAACTTAAGAGTCTACCACTTAACCCGTATATCATAAACTGGTGGTTAGGTTTCTTGCGAGATAGAAAACAAAGAGTTATTTTCGGGAATCATGTCTGTAATTGGAAAACAGTTAACAAGGGCACAACCCAGGGTAGTGTTTCAGGACCTTATTTGTTCAATATATTTCTTAACGATCTGGAAATTAAATTAGGGAACGAGACACTTGGTTTCAAATACGCTGATGACTGTACGATTATTGCTCCGGTATATTATTATAAAGATCACTCTGTAGACTTAATAAATCAGTTTTTACAGTGGGCAAGCCAAAATAGAATGAATTCAAATTCTACTAAATGTAAAGAGCTTATTATGTATAAAAAAGGTCACACTGCCGAGGCCTACAAAAGTATTTTTGGCATACCTCAGACTAGTACAATAACCATTCTTGGTCTCACGTTTCAGCCGAACTGCAAATTCAGTACTCACCTAAAAGAAAAGTTAGGTAAAGCTAATAAAGGGTTATACGTTATCAGATGCCTCCGCAAGGAAGGATGTAGCCAAGCAGAAGTAGATGTTTTATTTAATTCCATTGTCCTACCTAATATCACTTATGCTCTATCTGTGCATGGGGCCTCTGAGTCAGAGCTAACTATAGCCCAGCAGTTTTTAGATCGTTGTTTTAAACGTAAATACATATCTAAGAAAGTAGTGATAGGTGACTTACTTAAAACGCAAGATCACAAAATTTGTCGCAAGGTTTCAACTATCCTGAGCCATCCTCTTAGAGCCTACTTCCCTGAGACCAAGATCACGAGGTATAATTTGAGAAATAAATCCCCTGTCATGCCCGCTATTCGCACAAACCGTTTTAAGAATACATTTTTTAATAGAATTGTTTTTAAGTATAATGTAGCTTTGTGAAAGTGTACTTCCTGTATTAGATGTAACATAAGATATGTAATTTTATCTTTTGAACAATAAAGACACACTACTAAGACACACTAACTCCCTTAATTCCCTGGGCAGCGAACGTCTGCCTTTGTATGTTGAGTCATAATTATCCTTGTAAACTCGCATGAACGTCTCGGCTTGAAAATAAACCCATACACCTCTTTAGTAAGGATGTGGATAGTGCTGTCAAGTGTAAAATTCTTTTAAAACCCTTGATTTAAGGTTGTGCAGGGGATTGAATCTCTTTCAGAAAAGGGACATTTTTTAGATATCATCATCAGCATTTATATAAGGGGACATTTTTTAGATGAAAGGAAACGTCCTAACCCTGTTGGAAAGAAGAAAGAGATGATGACGAAACCGGAATTATTCTTCCCGACCCTGACACCTGTCAAGAATCAATAATCATTTTTGATAATCTGTTTACCACATCTAATCTACTTTCATAGCAGCTGCTCATACATCCTGTAAAACTCCCCTAATTCGCGAGAAAATGGCCACCGCCTTTGTTTTATGTCTCTATTCTGAGGAGAGTCAAGACAATTCGACTTCCTAGACGCCAGAATTGCATTTTACCTCGTATGTCTCACAATAAGGAGTGACATTCCATAACAAGCTAGCGTCTGTATTTACTACATACCAGTTAAGCGAAATACTTCTTCGTCGCAAAGTATGGCAAACACATTTATATAGCTTAAATTAAATTTGTGAGCAATGAAATCGTAAGAACAACTTTTTCTATCTGGATTTAAGTAGAGGTGAACTGATATCTTCCAATTTTCGATAAGAATAAATACTAAAAGTCCTACAAATATTGAATTAAGGTTTCCATCTTGGTAAAAAGAACCAAAATTCTTAAAAAATAGATAGATTTATTACATCCATTTAGAAATCACTTGTGATCCTTGCAATATGAGTGGCTCTCACCGGTGTGATATATTTACAAATCGCACCATTTTATGCTCTAAATCGCATCTTTTTTCCAGCCAAATAGACATCAGCTAATCAAATTAAAGCTTGTTTTAAGGAATCAGTCGAACTGCTGGAAAATGAGAGACAACTTTTTCAACTTTACTACAAACCAGCTCAATATACTGAATAAAAAAAAAGTTAGCGCTCTCTACTGCGAGGATCATGCATCACACGTATCTAATACCGCAGTTCAAAATATATGAACTTCATATATACATTGTAACCGAAAAAAAAGTTGTACCGACTAAAAAAAAACTCATACTATGTAACAGTGGTAATTGAACTTCGTGTCGTGAGATTTTGGTCTGAAATCATACTCATGATTTCAAATCAAACTCGCACTGCGCACTCTTTTGAATCTGAAATCACGTGGATGATTTCAGACCCAACTGCACTCCACTCAGCTGAATTACTGTTATTAATAACTCCCGGATCAACAGACACTATCTTTTATGAACTGGAGATTATCAATATCTGAACGGAAGTATTTTGAAACTAATATTTGTCAAAAAGTTTCCCAAAGAGTCTTATTCTTTTTGCTGTTTTTTTCCCGAAACTTGAAAGCTGTGATAGTTCTTTAAACACCTCTTCATCCATTAATCTTCTGGAGTTTTGGCACAGTTATCTATCCATAAGGTTTTTGAATTTATTTTTATGTAGTTTTTATTTACAGTGCTTACAAATACTAAAACTTACACAATGAGCCTAAATTAAAAAACAGTCTAGTTTATCGTGCTAAGACTCTAATATCTGATATGCACGTACAACTAGTCTACTTACATTCACTTGCAGACATACCGGCATCTCTCACGCAAAACACATTGTTAAGGGACACCCTTTACATACTCACATACCGAAATAGCTATTTTTATCACAATACTAGCATTGCTCTGACAAAATAATGGTATTGAAAGTAGTAATTATATAAACGAAAAGGATAACAAAGTAAATAAAATACGCATAGCACGCGGGATCTATGCATTAATTTTGTAAGCTATCATTAACATTTCGTCTTGTAAACACTACGTGAGGCACAAAGCTCTATCAAGCATTCGAAAAAATTAAAATAAGCTCGCCCACTTTTTTAAACGTACATAGATATTTGTTTGCTATGATTTCTTTTAATTTTTTCATTTTTGTTTAAAGATATATAGGAAGGCTTTGGATTATGTGTTCTTCTCTATCCATGATGTTGCTAACTTTCCAACAGATCGTTTTTCTTCATTCGTAAGCCAAGGAGAGTATTATAAATGAGAGGAGAGTTCTCTGAGGTTAAAAATACGTTTATTACACATTAGAATTACTATCAAAAGTTTAATAGGTCGAGAGAACTCAATCATATATCTGCTGCAAACATTTGCAGTGGATATTGCAGTTATCAGGTCGAGTTCAAAGTCTCCCTAGTTTCCAACCCCCCCGTCCGTTTATTGTTCTCAAACTTTTGCAAACTCAGAGAGAAGGGTCCTCTTTTGCAGATTGCTTGAAAAATTTATAATAACCCAATTGTTGAATTCGGTTTTTTCGGATGTCATGAATTATTATCCAAATGCACAAAGTAGAGTGCAAATAACGCGCAAATGTATTATGATCCATCAAATATTTTTCCCATGCGCGATTGGTCAAAAAAGATCACATGACTGACTATTCTCCGATTAAAACTGAGATATATCCGAGGACATCATCTACGTGATAGGCACCAATTTTAATAGCTTACATCCACTCTAATAAGTCTTTGTTTAAGTCTGTAATACATGTTTCGATAGGACCATCTGTCATGTTCAGTTAATTGCTGTACAAAGCGTTGGAAGTTGAATTAACTAGTAAGAGGAGCATTCCTAATTATGATAAATAGTGATAACAAGAAAGGAGGTAAAGCATGAAAGTGTGAGAATTAAAAGGATAGTTTTAGATTTACATGTTGTAATTGCTGATTCAGGGATGGTTGTTCTATTTGAATATGAATAGCCTCTTTTATCTTAAGTTGGAAGCCGGTAGAGGCGTGATCTAAAACATGGAAGTTATCTGCTGAACATAAAGCACGAATATGGAGAATCTTTCAGATGCCTGAAAATGTGAGAGGCTTGCCACTGACTAAGTGCTCTCTGACACGTGTGGAAAAATGCCGGCAGGTTTCACCGACGTAATAGGCATTACAGCCAGCACATACAAACTTATAAACAACACGTGAATGGAGCCCGTCAGGGACAGGGTCTTTCACACCAAACAAGTTAAAAAAAGGAAACAGACAGTTACAATCAGGGCAGTGGTTGTCCATCACTATCGTTTGGAATTCTTGGTAAACAGACTTTCGTTTAAGATAATGTTTGTAGAATTAATAGCTTTTTAGTGATTTAAGCATGTCCAAGGCTTAGGCCAAAGGCCTTCCTCCCTCAATTAGCTCTGGACGTGATTCACTCTTTACGAACGGGGAAAAAGTTGCCGTTCGAAATACTACCTGGTACAACAAGACCCAAAACCGACGGAATTGCCTTTAGTCTCTAGTTGTCGCGTACGCATGGTGAAAATCTTGAGATAAGTTTAAGTGAGCTTACTACTAAGCATTATGCCCACCTTGCTGGATTTAATCCAATTTTCAGGAGTACTGGTAATATCCCTGTATTGGATACCAGTTCTTTTCGGAATTAGTCACAAACAGACCTTCTTGGCAGCTTGCCGATACTAATTCATAACCTGACCGTACTTGCCGGAGATCAAGAGATCCGGCGAGAATTATTTTTCTCTCCTGAGAACAAAACACAATGCTTGGCAGGTGCTAGAATTTAGACCTTTTGGTAAAGCATTTGATTCACAGAATTTTTCGGTGACTTCACATGCATACAGTGACACTAGTATTTCCTTCCTTCAAACCCTAAATTAACCATCAAAAATTCCCGAAAAATTGGACTTCGTGGCTTTTTCAAAAGACGAGTCCCCTACTTGCTTTGAAATATAAACCTTTGCGAAACGGAAGCAACTTATATAAAACCTCTGTTTTATATAAATATAAACCTTTGCGAAAGTGCACGAAACAGCAATTGGTTATGCGATTACCGCTATTCAAACGTACAGACCGTATACTGCAACACATGTCCGTTCCAATCCGTTATCGGAATCGCCCCATCTAAACAAGTCCTCACTGAACCAGATTTGGAATTCTTGGTTCGATTCCACCGTCAGCGGGGAAGAAAAGTTATCGAAGAGAAGTTCTGGTGATTCAGTTGTGGTCCAAGGCAGGTTGTAAAATGTACAGCCCCTATAATCTGTCCGGTAGTCATTGGTCGGCAGAAGAAGATTACGATTTTTGTCAGTTATCAACGTGGCCATTTGGTTGGGAATGAGAGGAGGCCAAAGGCATCCCCAGTTTGACTGATAGCTTGGGTCTGGTGCATGACAGGTCACATGACCATGTTGGTATGTTAATTTGAATGTAATGATGTTACCTGCAACGGCAGTTCTGAAGATACCATACGAATTATCTTTGGCTCCAAAGCAAACTGTGGACGGCGTCATCTGTATCCATTTTATGGCTGGGAAAAGTATCAGTAAATTTGATGAGCCTCTTGGTTTCTTACACAAAAACAGACGAATAGGATCGCTAGTTAAGTGGCTTGATAGCCTACCGCTGGGACAGAAAAGAAAGACAAAGACTCACAGTACATGGGGGCAGAGAGGGGTAAAAGGGACAAATGGATGGGGGATGGATTCATCGATAGATAAACAAAATGTATTTAAAGTATTTTATCGATAAAAAGCTCTTTACCTACCGTTTCTTTTCTCACAAATGGCGCCCTCGTATCCTGTTGGACAAACGCATCTATAGCCTTTATCTGTAAATCCAGTCTGACAGGTCCCATTGTGTTGGCATGGAGTTTGTCCACAAGTGTTCTAAAAGTGTGGTAACAGAGGTTGAGAGCAGAAATATGCGAATGAGAGTAGCAAATGATAACGATAGCTAGAAACTGCATTTGAAATGTAATCTATAGAGTTTACAGGAAAAAGACTAACTGCTAAAAAACGTCTAACGTCAATGACTTAATCAACTAGCTGCAAAAAAGGAAATTGAAGAAAAGGGAAGCATCACTTGCTTAAGAATGCACCAACCACTGTTCCTCCATAGTTATAGTTTGCCTAGGGCTTGAGATACTGCGGATGCTCAGTGTGTGTGGCATTTTAAAACTCGCAGTTGGAGATTTACGGAGAGCCGCTAATCCTCTCGGGTTCCATGTAACTTAAAGTGGAGCATAAGCCTTGTGCGAAGGATTGTATAGTTCGTATTACAGGATGAGTTCAGCAAAACAGCCAACCGACGAACCGCCATGTGATTGGCTTCTTAAGCGGAGATTTCATCAAAGAGCTATAAAAAAGGAACATTTATTACATAATTGAAAAGGATATATGGGTTAAGAATGCACTGACCGTTGTTCCTCTGTAGTTGTAGTTCGCCCAGGGCTTGAGATCTTGAGGATGTTCAGTGTGTGTGGAATTATTCAGGTCGCATTTAGTAACTGACGGGGAGCCGCTGATCTCTACTTCGTTATAGCTGACACAGCTGGGTTCCATGTAGCATAGAGCTGAGCAGAAGTCTGGTTCGAGGGTTTCTACAGTTCGTATTAAATGGTTAATGAGCCTTTTCCCAGGAAAAGCAAAGCGAGATGTAAATTCCAGTTTACGACAGCTATCTATGACAAATTGAAGATAATCTGATTAGCACCCTTCGAGTTTACTTTTACAGCTCATAACTCGACATCTTTTAAAATAAGTAAAGAGCCAATTCATTTTTATATGGAAAAATTTGATCTACGTCAAAAAACATCTGCAGTATTTTGTCTTTTTGGGGGAAGTCGTGATAAAACGTATATTTCGAGGAAACATTTTTGATACGTCTAGGTCCACATTTAACGTTTCACTGGTAACAGATTAATAATTCATCATTGACATTGCAACTTATTAACATAACATTTCTCTCAAAGAGGATTTCAAAGCATTTTTGGTGGCTTTTACCTGTTAAAATCGCTTGAACAGGCGGTAAATGGTTAAGTGTATAGAGAGCAACATGCTGGCATTAATATTTTCTTCCTTCAAACCCTGAGAAACCCTCAAATATTTTTTAGGAGAGGGGGCTTTCTGATTACCTTCAGTTGGTGACTACATTACTTTTTTTCAGTTTTTTTAAAGTTTCTCCATGGCTTTTTCAGACGAATCCCCTACTCACTCTGAACTATAGCCTTTTGCGAAAGCACCCGTACCAATAACATCTCTTAGAGATATATATTATAATAATATATATATAATATATATAATAATATATATAATAATAATAATGATAACAGTGTGAATTATAATAAATCCTCTGGTGCATATGCTGGCATGGTGAACATAACCCATCCAAAATGGCCTTATGGAAGGAAGACAACATAGGGAAAAAAGTTATACTATCCGAGTCAGAAGCAGTTGAAATAACCAGGGGTCTGTTTGATCTAACAGCTTTTACGAATGATTTCCATTCGACAACGCTAAGGTGTGAGGCCGTGTGATATCATTATGGACTAGAGGTCAGCATGTCAAAGGACTGTTGCTGTGAAATCAATATTCTTCAAAAATGATCCTAAATGGGTGTAGATCAGACTCAGGCTGGATTGTCTAAAGCCTCCTTAAGAATAAAAGCTTTGAATCTGGGCAATGAAGTGACGATCAGGGAAGAAAAACCTAAGGTGGACAATTACAATTAAACTCTGCTCAAACGAACGAAAACTTTCACTTACCAACTTCTATTATCAAGAAAGATAACAAGAGGAGTAGGAAATAAAATTTCTTTGAAAACACCGTGTCGAAAACTAATTCAGTCTGTGAAGACATAGCTGGGGATTTCTGAAAAGCTGCTGAGGTTTGTTTGTTGTTTTTGAGAGTTATACATAGACTCTATAGGGTCTTACGGAGAGTTATTTTCATAAAGTCAGAGGACATGCATTTTTTATGCGATTTTGTTCCTAGTGTGTGAAAACTAATTCAGTCTGTGAAGACATAGCTGGTGATTTCTGAAAAGCTGCTGAGGTTTGTTTGTTGTTTTTGAGAGTTATACATAGACTCTATAGGGTCTTACGGAGAGCTATTTTCATAAAGTCAGAGGACATGCATTTTTTATGCGATTTTGTTTCTAGTGTTGGTAATGATTGGCTTAAAATTTGAGTGTTATAAATTCAAGTAGGTTCTGGTATGATCCAGGTGAAAAAAACCTAAACAGCCACGTTAATTAAAAAAAATACACGAAACATCTCGTATGGAAGATAGTTATACAAGAGAGTGCAATGGAACCTCGATTTAACGAATCCCTTTATAACGAAGTCCTCGGTGTAACGAACAATATAATTTGAACATATCAACAAAGTTGAAATGGTAAATTGGCCACCGTTACGATTATAAAAGCTGACGTTTCGAGCGTTAGCCCTTCGTCGGAGCGAAAGGTCTAACGAAGGGCTAACGCTCGAAACGTCAGCTTTTGTAATCGTAACGGTGGCCAATTTATCATTTCAACTTTGTTGATATATTCAAATTATTTCGTTACCCTCACCGACGCAGCCCCAAACAGTTTCTTTAGAAACTATCAGCCTTCATTCATTTGTAACGAACAATACTTCAGTTTCTGAGGTAAAAGTCTCCTTTCAATCACGGTTCAAACTTTGTAGCACAAGCAGAAGATCCAGGTCACCTGACACCATCTGTTAAATTGTACGCATCAGAGCTAAACTGTTTTTGTTGTCTACGGCTAACAGATAACCCCATTAAGACCGGGTAACATGAGCCCCTTTTAAAATTGCGAAAATGCAAATTTCAGAAGATCTAAATTGTGCTCTTTGAGTGGTCTTAAATTTATTAGTTTGCTTTCTGCAAGGTCTTTTCATAGTCTTAAAGCTGGCACTTTGAGGACACTTGAAAAATCTATTTTTGGCAGCCGTGCGTTCTTCAGTTAAGCATTCTCAAGGTGCAAATTTTAAAATTCATCAACCTGAGCTCAAATTAAATGATATACTTTAACTGCATACGCGCAAACTAACAGTTCAAAGTTTACAGAGGGAAATTTGATTTAAAGTCATACTATAATAAAACAGAAGTGAATGTTACGTTCAAATTTAGAAAAAAGAACGTTTCCTGTTTTATTTTGTATAGTTGATGTAAATTTTCTAGAGGAATTACGAAGGCAGTCTGTGCAACCGGTAATTAAGCTCAGCTATATTTCCTAGGCTGTAAAGTAGACAGCGCTGGGCATATGATGTAAATCTCTCCTGACAATGATCAGGTACTTAGATTGTTTATTCCATATTTTCCTGCTTTTAACAGAAAGCATGATTATACTTAATTCATAAGATGTGATTGGAAACGCATGTTCTGCTTTTATCATCATGTTAAATACGTCACAAACGCTTTCCCTAAAACTTACGTATGCGAGCAGGAATTCAAGCAAAGGTTTTAAAAACTTGAAATAGAAAATATCTTTTTTGATGAGAAACAATTGCTGACTACCTTTTTCTGGAAAACTGATCAAGGAATTTAGTCAAAGACAGATCGTAAGTTTTCAAAAGTAGCATCTCTTTGAGATAAAGTATTGCTTTGAATATTTATTGTAACAAGCTGGTCATGCAGCTCTTTGTGGCTTTCGCACAACTACAATATTGGAAATTAAAGGAGATGCCTTCATTTTTTGCTAGAAAAATGGAATCTCTAGTGCTGAGGTTAATGCGCACAAAACAAGTATCAAGACTGCTGGCTAATGGTTTCCAAGAGAAAAAATACATACAGTTGTTAACAATGCTTCAATCGAAGTTCCCTAAATATTTGATATCTGGAAAGTAGGTCTGATAAGGAAAGACGACGTAAATTTTTTGGCATCTTGGAAGAATTGGGAGGAAATGGAAAACCAAATTTCTGAGGCGAATTTTTTTCCCTTACTTTTTTCAACGATGGTCTATCCAGTTAGACAGAGTCCTCTTCGGATCTTATGTCTTTCCTCGACCAATTGGTGAGCTGGGTCGTTGTGTTTCGAACTTGAGCGAGGCACTTTACTCTCACAAATCGGATCTATAAAGGTGTCAGAAAAGCCTGAAAGCATCCCCTCCAGAAGGAGATGCAAAATTATCCTTAGGGAACTACTTTTATCACTCGGCTATTCATCATTATAATCGCTGACACTGGTCCCTAATATTTATGCAAATGATTTACGATAGACCACTAGCGAGAGAAATCTGTACCCGAGAGGAGAGTTTTTTCGTGCAGGTGCTGTGTACTGAACATCGTAGAAAGGGCTTTCTCTCTGCCCTTATGTGACGGCAAGGTAGTTTTACAATATCCCTTAACTTGGATTGCAGAAAACAGATTAGGATATTAGTGATTTAACTGTTCCTTGCAAGAAAGTAGAAGTAACGCATCACGAAAGAAGGTTCACTTATCGCGAAAAGTAAAAAACCAGCAGTTCACGGTGTTTTAATTTCGTATTTTCACGAGTAATGAAAAGCATAAACACTTAAACCCGTATCACAATAACTAGAGAACGCAACTATTTGAAGTTCTGTCTTCAGTTCCTAAGACAAATTTTATTACAAGCAAGAAAACTTAAAAAATAATGATAAAATAGGAATGATTCACACGCGCATAGTTTTCATATTTATTTCGAGAAGGCAATAAACTCGTAAAATCAAACGTGGACAACATTTCTGACCCTTCCTTGCCTTTATCCTGAGAGGTCGTTTTTGCACCAAGCGTGCAGAATCGCAAGATGACTCGTGCAAGGAGCACACATGATTTTTTGTATTGATGGTGTGGTTTACAAAACGCCTTTCAGCAAAAAAGAAACTATCGGGAAACAGCATGGTGCGTTCTCGTTCTGAAATAAAGCCATTGAATTATAATCAGAAAACATCTTTTTCTCGTCAGGCTGAAAGGAAATTCTGATTTTGCCTATATTTCGGCGGGAGAGCGACCCTCCTGGCGAAAAGTTTGAGATCTAAGGAAAACTACCACTGGGTAAGTTCGTTTTAAATTCTCAATTTCGCAGTCATTGTTTGCAAAGCAAGAAAATGAAACCTCAATTTACATATGAATAAGAAAAAAGAAGCACTGGGCTGCCTTCTTTATTTTTGCCGAGAAGATTATTTCAAAGAATCACCGAAAAAACCCAAAACAAGCCAACGCATAAAAGCAGAACAGAGTAGAGATCTATTACTGGTAGTTATGTTCGATTTGGCTCTCGTCGCTGCCTTCAGCGAACTTGCTAATACAAAGTTCTAATTAACAATTGGTTCATGCTTTAGCGTGCACTATCGAGTTATGGAGCACGCGGGAAGTTTGGAGAGCACGAAAGAAGCGTAAGAGTTGCCCGAGGCGATAGCCGAGGGCAACTCTAGCTTCTTGAGTGCTCTCCAAACTTCCCACGTGCTCCATAACTCGATCGTGCACAGCTGAAAGCATGAACCAATTGTTTTAGAACATAGCCGGTAGAATTGTGCATCAAATCCGACGGGAAAAATGGACAACAATATCAGTTGAAGCGAATCGTGACGGCGCTGATGCCGAGTCTCCTTTTCCTTTGTTTTTCTCTTTTTCTGCCTCATTTAAGAACTCTAGCCCAAGGGAAAAGGTCGAAACATTGTCTTCGTTTTCGGACTAGTAGGCCGAGTTTCTGTTTGTATCCATTATTGTCGCGAAATATATTATTTTTCCCGCGCTAACAATCGGCCGCTCGCGCGGAAAAAAAATTTCTGGCGAGGCGATTTGCTGACGCTGGCAGCGTGCACTATCGGGATTTTGAGCACGCTTACAAATATTGAATTTGATTGCGCGGTTCTGCTAGCTATGTTCTAAAGACAATTATATGTTGTTGTTTTTATTTGCCTTTTCGGTTTCGCCGTCGCGACAGCCTAAACTTCCTAATAACAACACATTGAAATTATTTTTAAAATCCGACCCTTGGATGAATTTTTGGGAAACTGGTTATGTAAAAGTAGGGGATATGTGACCCATGGTAGAAGAAAACGGGACCAACGGAACGATTAGAAGACCTTACTAATGGCGATAAAACGTCGATCACCTGCTGTTTAAAAAGCGTCTTGAGTGAAATACTCTAAGATGAAAGAAACAGGTCAAAATCTGTCATGAAAAGTATACCATTGACTCTCTTTAAGTATATCTTTGTTTTCTAATATTGAGAGTTTTTGAGGGGAATACATTTGCATTCAAAGTTTTCCTCGACGATTGTCTTGAAAAAGAGGAAATCAATGTTGATTTACATTTAAAACAGCCATTGTCGTCCGGCATCAGGTAATGGATTGATATTCGGGTTCAAGATGTTTTTCACATGACGTGGGAGGTAAAATCTTCCGACTTTTACTGTTATAAACAAAAGAAAAGTTTAAAATACGTCAAACTTTACAATTCTCTCAAGTAAGGAATTGTCAAATTATCGGTTTTGCCTATAATGGCTACTAATTATTGACAAAATTAATACTACCCGTTAAACGTCACAGTTTCCTTTGCGTGACCCGATGAACAAGTCAAGTAAGTAATTTACACTTTTTCCTGTATTGAAAAATTGAATGTTGAGGATAGAGAAAATTAAAGAAAGAAGTTTAATTTTATGACACAAGTCTTTGAATGAAAGGCAGATCTCGACAAGCGTGACGCTTCACTTTCATAAATAAAGTAATGAACGTTTGCATTCATCGAAATCACCCGCGTAAATTTAACAGGAAAATTTACATTAGGGTTGATTTTAAAATTTGAAGGTGTCCTCTTCAAAACTTGTCCTCAATACTGGTTATAGTACTTCCCCTTAATCAGAAATCGTCGCTGATTAGCAACTTATGATGGGTATGCTATGTTCCAGCCTAACTAATGCATGACACTGAAAATTCTATCTATTCTATATTCTGCCTTTGGCCCTGCGTCATGTGCAAAAACAGTTTTCGAAAGTCGGTAAAGAGCGGCAAAAATCTGTCTCTCTGTGATGCGATTAGAATTTGTTGTGTCGAACTGCAAACGAAGTTTTAGAAATTAGCGTCTGAAGTTATCGGCATGAATTCAATCTTAAGTTACATCAGTTGCTAATCCTAACTTGTCGGGTTTGTTTAATTTGTTACTTATTTTAAAGTTTTCTGAATGAGATGCGACAAATTTTATCTAAAGGCAAAAAACGGGCTCGGAAAAGTTCCATCTTTAACCAATCAAAGAGAGTGAATTTCTTAAGGCTTTGCAATTTTTCTTGATAACACATGATTAACTCAACTCGTATATACTCGGAAGTTTGTAAGGCCACCGTTTCGAAAATTAAGTTTAAACTACAAATAACTTCGCCAGACATATGTGAAATGAGATTGGACATGTGAAAGATGAGTCTAGGCAATAAAATTGAGTCAAGTTAACACCTTACCTTTGCCATACGTAAAATGAATCAACAGCGCAGTCCAAGCCACCAAAACAAATTTTATCAAAGAACTTCCCATAGCAAAGAACTTCCCATGCCCTCTTGAAGAAAAAATGCTACTATATTTATATACCAGGTGAAACAAAAATGCTGTGTTAAGCACTCACTTAGCAGTGTTTGAAGCGATTGTTTCCAAGAATAAGGGCTTGTTATGATAGAAAGTTGATATCTTACCATCCGTCACGTGCTCATCTCCCCCAATAACAATAATAAAGTACAGAATCTGTTTATTTCTACTTTCCGTTATATTAATGTATGCAGGTGAACAAAAACTATTTGGGCTATTGCAATACTGTTGGATCAGTTAGGATATTTAGGATCGTGGAAACATGACTTAATTCAGTATAAAACATTTCAATTCCGCAATTACCAAATTTATGGAATTTCACTTTAATACCGAAAGTGAAGACACATTCTATAGCAAAAGATGAAAACAGGTGAAAACGCTGGAAGAAATTATGCATTTGACTGTATTTGGCTAGAAGAGAAATATAAGACAAATCTGATGTAACATTTGTGGAACAATTCAGTGGAACAGTGGAACAATTCAGTAAAATACTCTTTATAATGAAAGTAAGTAAAAACAAGCTTCAAGTGAATATTCCTGCCAATGTCACCCTAATGTCATTACAATCCAGCAGCTTGTAGCTGGCAAAACAAGAAAATAATCCATGATTATATAATGAAATACTTAGGTCAGAATTGTCTGATTAAATATTTGGAGGATGTTGCCATTAATTTGAATAGTAATTTTAAAATATCAGAAAATACTGTAATGCAAATGTTTTTTTCCAAAGAGAATCCATAATTCTCAGGAAATATGTATGTTGCTTCCCACATTGTGCTGCACCTGGTGATGACCAATCAATGAAACTGATAATTGATACTAACCGATGGCAGTTAATTGATTAATATCAGAAAGCGACGACAAATTGACAATGAAAAAACCTGTATTTTATCACCAGCAGTAGTAGCTGAAAATATTTAAGTATGATTATATATGATCAATATGTGTACTGCAAAAAATTGATGACAATGAATCACTGTAATCAAGCAATACTCAATTTTGAATTCCCGCCACAATTCGGTCACAGTCTGCTTCACGGCTGGCCGAGTCGTCAGATTGAGGCTAACACAACGTTCTTCGTGTAGTTTTCCTAGAAAACTGTTGTTTACCACTTCACACATGACTTCAAGTGATAATTTTAGCAATCTAAATCATTTCAAATCTACAAACGATTTAAAAAAACTCAAAGTAGAAGAGCTGAAAGCGATCTTGAGGAATTTTGGCGAGCCAACAGGCGGAAAAAAGAAGATCTTGTCCTGCGTTGCTTCGTTCTTCTCAAACGATCTAAAGCCGGTCCTTTGATTGATACAAACAACGATTCTGTGCCTTCTACATCCTATACAGCTGATGTTACTTATGAAGTAATCTTGTGAAGAAGACATCGAAATACAGCAACCTAAGTTCTGAAAAGAGATATTCTTTGGGCCAAGCCAAACTTGCACCATTTAAAGGCAAGAAAAGCTAATAATACTACTGTACTTTTGGAAAGAGAATAACCCATCCATTATAGACGAGGTATTTCAGGCTCCCAAGTGTCAAGTTTTATCTTGAAATCATAAAAAAATTCTTACTAGTACTTACCCCGCAGGACACTTGCAAGCGGCCTTTACTATATCGTTGTTCGTTCGATCAAAAAACAAAACAGACTTGTATTTCTCATGTGGTTCCAGAAAATACCCATACTTACCAAAAGGATAGTTATTGGAAATGATGAGAGGGAGGGGTCTCGAAAGCCAAAATTCTTAAGGGATCGTATGAAGTAAAACTGAAAATTCAAGAGGGGTGGGAGGGTCTGAACAGAAGAACCATCCTTGGGGGAGGTATGGGTATTTTCTGGAACCACACATGCACATTTTCAGACACATTTTCAGCAATCGTGGTTCTTACAGCTAAACTCAGAAAACTGTGAATGCCTGAAATATTTCAAAAATTGTTGATTGTTTTGTGACCAGTCAAAAGAAAGTTCAGGACATGCAAGCAAAACTCAAACCAAAAACTAATTACTGTTCTGTTTGTGGTTTTGTTTCCTTGTTTATGATGTTGCAACACAGTAACATTGCATTTCTGGAGTTCAAGGTTTTCTGAGTTTCATGGTAAAATACAGTAGTTGTCAGTAGCAACACACTAAAAACTCAATTCTAATTACTAGTAAATTTTTCTTTCAAGTGGTAATACAAAGAGAACATTTTCTCTCTTCTATGTTTTCACAGTTCCAAAAAATTTGCATTGAATTCTTTGAACAGGAAGGTACGATGCAGGTCCTAGTGGTTCAAAAATGTCCTTACATCAAATTTCTGTGGTTCCACTCTGGCGCTTACGTCTGTCTGGGTGCTTCTGAAACCATGAAACATAGGCCATGACAAGGGTTTTCCACTGACCATGGATGCAAATATCGTTTCATGTAGTACCGGACAACTGCAGGCCTTGCATCTGCTGTGTCAGTATCTATTTGGCCACCAACTCCAACCCAAGCTGCAATGACATAGGAAGAACGCTCTCTTCTTGAGTCAAGGGAGCCATACCGCTCACTGCAGAATTCCACGCTGGCATAACGGTAAAAAATGACAGTTCCATTTCTGAATTCCACTCCTTCTAGAAATGTTGAATAAGACTCCATTAGAAAGTTAAGTTCATCATCATCCAGGTAATCAAATCAAACCTCTGGTTGGATGATGAATCATGTACTTGTGTCTCTCCTCACAGAGTAGATTACCTGGATGATGATGAACTTAACTTTCTAATGGAGTCGTATTCAACATTTCTTTATAACATAACCAAAGTAAAGCGCGCGTTCTGATTGGTCAATTTAGCGTCCCCCATTTGCCCATGGGTGTACGCTGCTGACGTGAGCAAATGCAAAGATTATTTTTCCGCGCGCGCTTGTTTTTTTCTGGTCACGTAAGATTTGTTAGATAAAAGGGAACTCTTTAGCTACAATGTGATAATGTTATGTTATAAAACAAATGGTAAACACCACAGCGTACACTGTTGAGTTATGGATGCACTTGGGAGGTTTGCTAAGCACTCAAGAAGCTAGAGTCGCTCTCGGCTATCGCCTCGAGCGACTCTTACGCTACTTTCGTGCTTAGCAACCTCCCGCGTGCATCCATAACTCAAGAGTGCACGCTGTGGTGTTTACCATTTGTTAAAGAAGGAGTGGAATTCAGAAATGGAACTGATGTCCTGAAGAGGATCCATGCTTCTGTTCTTAATTTGGCTGAATACAGGATCAACGTGTTTACAACACTATAAGGAAAATAATTAGCTACTATGGTGATTATGTCATAAAAAATTTG
>NC_142520.1:31634314-31681814 GCF_964205215.1 Stylophora pistillata
TTTGTTGGTTTTAAAGAAACCATAAGAATCATCTCTTGCTCCAAAGCAAACAGTAGGTGGCGTCATCTGTATCCATTTTTCTGGGAGAGAACCATTACACAAATAATTGATTTATTTTGTACAAAAGAATATGAGTTGATTGAAAGCCTAAATGCAAACCGTTAAACAGACACATACAATTGTTTGTTTCTTTCCTACAAGGGATGTATTTTTTTAAAGTTAAATTTCCAGAACCGTCCTTTTAAAATACACGAAACTGCGAAAGGAATATGCGAGACAAACTAAATTTGCATAAAAAAGTTGAGAATAAAATTAAAACAGTTAGAATTTCTCATTATTCACTCATTACTTCAATGTAACGCGCCATCACTTTAACATCTCAAACAAAGAGCATGATCTGTCCCATGTATCTAAAAAAATATGACTACAAATCTTTTTTCTTCGTGTAGTGAGAAATTTTCTGCATAAATAAATCTTGTTCATTAGCTTAAGTGATATTGCAAAGTAATTTGTAGAACGATTTTTCCACAAGAGGGCTAAGATTTAATTACCACACTTATTGAAACATAACTTGACACCCTAATTTCATAAACGATTTTTGATTATGGAGTTCCAGTCTCAGAGATTTGCACCAATTGATTTCTGTAGCTAGATCTACAAATCTTTACAAGAACAATACTAAATGCCTAGAAAACTGATCTTTCAAGTAAAGGATGAAACATTGCTTATCCAACCTACATCCAGGAATAGGGAGAGCGCTCAAATGCGTTTGGTGTTCGCCGTACAAGTTTAACGTGCTCTAGCCGCTACCTGCATGCTTTACAACTGAACAGACGCACAGTCGACGCTTCTTAAAATACATATCAAAGGATTTTCTACAACAGAAGTAATAATTTCCTACCATGTTCACAGTTGTGGCCTGTAAATCCAGGAGGACATAAGCAGCGATATTGTGAAGAAGTAAAGCCTGATTGACAGGTTGCTTCGTTCTTGCAAGGTGAATTGCCACAAGCATTCTGAAAGAGGGAAATTGAAAGGACTACCTAATAGCAAAATTGTTTTGTAACTTCATTTTTCATCGTTTCTGTGTTTTATCTTCAATGACTGATGAATATTCAATAATCACTTGTTGCAAGTAAAAAATAATGATCACAACCTTTCTACTTGATTGCTTTCTCCCATTAGATAATGTTCTTACATTTGTTCCATGGTAAACATAGTTTGCTGCCTTGATCAGGTCCTTCTCATGTTCTTTACTAGTTGAGTTGTTCAGTTCACAATTCTCTGTCTCAGGTCCTCTCGGACGTACTTTGAAGTTTATACTGACACAATTGTGTTCCAGGTAACAACGAAACTCACACGTGTCCCTGTCAATCGCACTGATGGTTGCTATGGTGTGGTTAACAAGACGCTCCCCTTCGAAGAATAACGAGGATGGAAATGCCAATGTACGACTTTTTCCTAAAATTATTGAGATTGTTAGGAGGAAAATAAACGAAAGAATTAAAAGAAAGCATGTCATCGGTTTACAGGTACGTCTATTTCACAATTCAGAAAGTGAAGATTTGTGAAGTTATGCATTAACGTAGGAAAAGCGACCTTACTCTAATTTAGCTTGAAACTATCGTATCAACCAAAATGAGTGTTAAAAAGAAATAAAAGGAACAAACGTGATAAACTTATCGTGACAAACTTATCGCGACAAAGCAGTAGATAAAAACTTGATTGAAATTTGATTAAATTAGCATGCCGGTTTCGAAACTAGTGTAGGACCAGTCACGGATCAACAAATATGTCTATTCATTTCTTCAAAATAAATGGCTACTGAGGGATAAAACAATTTCTATCGTATTACAAGTCCTTTTAAAACGTTATTTACAGCATTCAAGCATTTATTATTATCACCGAGGCTCACAAGCTGCAAATGATAAACAAAGTGGGTTTTTTCTTTTATGTCACCGACTCCGCCGATGAGTGAAATTTCTTTGCTTTTGCAAGTACAAACGAGGCCTCCAAAAATGGGCCAAATTCCACCTTCGAATGACGCTAACTATGCGTCAATTTTCTCGAAAACAAAAGAATTTTACAACAAACTACATAGGTCCTGTTTTGTCTTGTCTATAGGCCTACCTAATAATAAAATATGAGCCAATTCGATGTTTTGACTGTTGCCGGTGAATGTTTGATTTTTTGCAACAACCTCTCTTAAATGCTTTCCTTTCGAAACTGGTACATGGTTGGTATGGTACGTGGTAAATTGATACAAAAAGCTACGAGTGTGAAAAGGGTAAAAGTTACATGAAAATACCTTTGAAGAACTTACCATCTAAACAGGCCAACGCATCCTGAAGAATGAGCAAGAAAAAGACAAAGTGGACTAAAGAAATCATAGCGACTTGAGGAAATTCATTTGTTCATCAGCAACGAACTGTCTTAAACATAGCCGTCTGTTTGAAATGGCTATTGTGATGTCATACGTCATACAGCCGATTGAAAATTAGTCAATGACGAATCTTGACAAATAATAAGAATTAAATTTTCCCTCAAAAAGAATTTTTATTTACTACTGGTTTTTCAACAGAATTGTGTTAGTTTTAGATTTTCCGTGAGGAAAAAGTTGTTTTAACGCCCGTTATAGTTAAAAAGTTTCTGGCGTTTGGTTTCTTGCAATGGATATTCCTCTCAGCAATCTCCTGTTGCCTGGCAACAGCTCACAAAACTTCTTTAATTTTTAATAAGGAAGTTCAAGTTCAAATTAAAGCTACAGGATAAATGCATATAGTTTATTAGAACAGGTGGATACAAATAAATTTCGCTTCATGAGGAACTTATTGGCGATTTTTCAACAGAATTTTTTCAGTGACAGATTTCCCATAAGGAGGGAGTTGTTTTAATGCCCGTCGTGGTTGAATAGTTTGTGGCGTTTGTTTGTTTACGTGGATATTCCTCTCAGCAATCTTCTGTTGCCTGGCAATAGCTCACAAAACTTCTTTAATTTTTAAACAAGAAAGGATGAATGCATATAGTTTTTCTTTTGGTTTCGAAGGCAACATGAATGAAAAGTCCGTACTCAATAATCTAGGATGAAATAGGTCACGTGTTGAGTTTCAAGATGATTTGGTCTAATCAACTAAGTTGAAATGCAAGAGTTTTTAAAGCTGAAGTTTTGAGTGTTCGCCCTTCGTCGGAACCAATAGAGGAATTTAGGGTTGTATGTGGTTTACGTATTGAGAAATGAGGCTACGCTATTAATGGGAACATGGTAACGTGAAAAACAAGAATAAAGTAGTTAAATGAAAAGCGTTCGTTGACACCGTGGGGAATACAAATGACAATTTGAAAGATAGAGTTTGTTTTAAATTTGTTGAATTGAGCGTTGTATCATGACCTATTATATATTCAGTCATAAATAATTCACTCAGATCGCCGTCAGCTGATGCTAATCAACCAGTTTCGATATTATTTGTAAAGGTAATCACATGATTTCGAGTGCAGTTTGGAATAAATAAGCACGAGTAAATTTTTTCAAAGACTAACAAAATTCCATGAGCCTGTAGGGCGAGTGCAATTTGTGGTCTTTGAAAAAATTTACAAGTGCTTATTTATTCCAAATTGCACGAGAAAATCATGTGATTATGTATTAATAATCTACATGAAAAAATACGAGGTAGCTTCTCATAACTGTAAAGAAGAAAAGCGCGCGCATCATGTGCAAAAATAATTTATTCAAACCCTGCAAGTGACATTGTCCCTGACATTGACCTTGACATTGACATTGACCAATCATTCTGACCAATCAGAATGTCTGGTTTGTTTCTTTCTTTGCACTGAAATAACCCTCTTCTGCACTGAATTAACTCTCTTCTGCACTGAATTAACTGACGACTGCATTCATCTTAACCAATTAGAACTGAGAAATTTTTTCATGTATATTATTAGGTTCAATATAACGAAAGGGCTCCTCTTTCCAATGCCGTGAAGTACATAGCTCAGAAAAAAAAGTTATCGCCCAATTCATCAAGCTTACGATATGTGAAAGTTGCCGTTAGTAGATGTTGCTATAGTTATTTTAGTTCTTGACTTGGTAACAAAACATATTTCGTATTTCAAGCACCTTTGAAAGAGGTAGTGTGTAGTAAACATAACAATATTCGATCGCTTTTCACTGACATATAAGTCACGACCATTGTTTCCTTTATAAACAGATCAATGAGTCAAGAGACTATTTCTTCAGGGTGGAGAGCAATCTTTCACCTCATTAAGCTTAGAAATTCACGATATCAAATACACTCAATTCTCAACTAACGGACACTCTCGTAAGAGGACAGTTCTATAAGAGGGGGGGAGGAGATGAGTGGTTCAAAAGACTCAATAGCAGTAAAATTCCAAATCTTTCGAAGACGGAAAAAATTATATAACAACAAATAATTTCCTCAGAGCCATACTGTTTGAAGAAGGAACTTATAAACTGCTTCGTTTTCGCAAGAGATACGTGTAAGTCCCCTTCGCATCAGATGTTTGCTGGACTTGCTGGTCTCGTCACGATTTTTGTAATTACAATTTGGTTGAATATACTCAGGGTTTCGATAATGTAAGGCGTTGTCAACAAAACCGGGAATACAATACATAGATTTATAAAAGAAGCTAATTTGAAGCGACAGAGGGTTAAGTTTGTTCAAGTGAAAAGGGCCGATTTCGTCGAGCCTTCCATTCTGTTATTTGTAGCGGTCATTTTTCACCCGATTGTTATGAGAAAAGCAACATGGTTAAAATGGGCCGGGAAATGCAAAAAATACTTCTTCCTGGTGCTGTACCGACGATTCAAGCCCTACCAGAAACAAATTCTTCTGAAGTAAAAAAGCGACCCATGCAGTCGGCAGACAGCGAAGATCCTGAGGCGGCCGACCTAACTAAGAAACGACAGAGGAGAAGTAGAGCTATTCATAAGTTAAGGAAAAGAAAAGGAGACAAATGAGAAACTCCTATAAAATCTCTCAAACTATCAAACCTCTGACAGTCAAGTCAGCTCGCCATCGGAGGGTCTCAAATTCATTCCAACACCCGTGACAAAAGAATATAAAATCAGGGCAACTCTTGCAAGATTAATTCGCAAGGTGAATGCGCCTCCAATACACCTTTCACGGACAAAAAAAAGAACCACCTCCATCTCGTATCAAACTGGATGCCACAGGTGCAGCCTTCTTTTGCCCATGAGAGCTACTTGGAAAATGTAGAACCTCTATGTAAACCACTATTGTGATGGAGCTTCCTAATAAAAGATTGTTATTATTATTATAACACTTGATGCAGAGATTTGGAGATTGGGTCGAGCTGGCGTCGAAGGTGGACGTGTGTTTTTAGTGGGCACGCTCGAGAGGCAAATTTTCGAATAACTTGAGTATGTCAAAATCTGGAAACAAGAAAGGGAAGAAATTAAGTAGCTCATCAAGTACTGAAGTCGCCTCTTCCACCGAAGGCAAAGGAGAAGAAGCATTTGAATCAGAGTAGTCGGCAGCAATGGCGACCAACGAAAGCGTCAATGAAAACCTTTCTCTGGTCGACATATGGAAAATTCTTACGGAAATTAAAGCCAATACCGAGAAGGTGGTACTAGACGTGGAATTGTTAAAGGCAACTTATAACGAGCTAATAGACAGTCTATATTCTACAAAGAGCCAGGTAGACAACTTAGTCACAGAAAACATTGCTGTTAATTCCAAACTAAAACTCCTCGAAGAACAAGTATTGACGTCCAAGAAGAAGCTAGAGGAAGTTAAACAAAGAATTTACGATGATTAAGGTAGTCGTGATGACTTGGAACAATATACCCGTAAATTGAACTTAATGATACGCGGAATCCCCGAACGCAAAGAAGATAATTTTGAGAATGTTATTATTTGGGAAAAATTCTGAAGGTCAACTTAACACACGGTGATATTGACATTATTCACAGATTGAACACAGAAAACAAAACCAAAACACGACCGATGATCGTCCGTTTCAGTAATTACAAGGCAAAAAAATAAACTCATGTGGCCAGGATAAATCTACGAAATGCAGCTTTATATAACCTAGGAGCGGTGAAGATCTTTATCAATGAAACTTAACTGCATGGAGAGCAAGGTTATTCAGAGAGGCAAGAAAAGTTATGAAAAAATATCACAATGGTAAAACGTGGACTGTCAATGGAAAAATCTTTTTGGAAACAGACTTAACCGCAAAAGTTTTAAAGATCGATGATTATGAGGAACTAAAAACCCTTTAACTCTAGACATGATTGCTCGAAGGAAAGAGGGAAGACCTTGGAGTGTAGGCTTTCGGCCGGTTGATCGGTAGTTTCCCAGGAGAGGTAAGTAATCGTTTTGTTTCTCCGTCAGTTATTTTGTAGTGTTGCTTGGTTCTTCTTCTTCTTATTTTTTTCTTGTCTCTTTTTTTCCTGCTTTTTCAACGTCTACTGTCAAATTCTTAACGCTTAATGTTAGAGGTTTAAGGAATCAAGAAAAAGGAAGATTGATATTCTCATATTTAAAAAAACAAAAGGCAAATATTTACCTCCTTCAAGGAACTTTCTCTACCTAAAGGTGAGAGGATCCGGTCTGCGGAGTGGGGTGGCCAAATTTTCTATTCACACGGTACAGATCATTCAAAGGGCGTTTGCGTGCTCATAAAAGCGAATTCTCCAATTCACGTAGAGATAGTAGAGCTGGATACGAATGGAAAATTTATAATATTACGTCTAAAGACACCAGGTGAGACCAGCTTCAAGGTTGTTAACATTTATGCTCCCACCAATTATCGTGAACAATTTGACTTCATCGAATCTTTTACTAAAAAAATAATATCTTTGACCGATTCGCCTAACTTAATAGTTGCAAGTGATTGGAATACAACTTTAAATTTAATAGATAAGCAAGGAGGATTAGCCTGGACAAGAAACTAAGTACAGGATTTCGTTAGTTTACTTCATGAAAGCGGCCAATCTAGTTGTTATATACCGTAAAATTCATCCAAAAAATAAAACCTACACATATAAATCGAAAACACTGAAACTAAAATCACGCATAGACTTCTTAATAAGTGGCAAATTTCAACATGATGTCAAAAAGTGGAAACGCGAGCATCAATCGCACCTGATCATACAGCAGTCTTTTTAAACATTAATCTGAATGAAGAATTTAAACGCGGTCTTGGATTATGGGAATTTAATAACTCTCTTTTCCAGAATGAATGACCCTGGAGAAGAAAGATGTATGGGAGGGAATTTGAACCTTAACCACCTTGTAATACATGAAAGTCTTGAATTGGAAGCTGAAATAAATAATGAAGAGGTTCACAATGCTCTGAACAGTTTTTAAAACTACAAAACTCCCGGTGAAGGCTTCACAGAATTCTTTTGTTAATCCATCGATTAACAAAAGAATTCTGTGAAGCCTTCTTAGACTCCTTAAATGCGGGATTTGAAAGTGGAACATTGTCTATATCACAAAGACGAGGAATTATTTCATTAACCCCAAAAGACGACAACAGTTTGACTACATTATCTAACTGGCGTCCAGTCACTCTGCTCAATGTAGACTACAAGATTTTTGCAAAGATAATTGCAAAGAGAACTGAATCAGTCCTGCCGAAACGAATTCATCTTGATGTTAACAGAGTTCATTAGGGGAAGATTCATTCGAAAAAATGTTAGACTGTTGAACGATCTAATGGAATGAAAAGACCAAAAAATACCAGGAATTCTGATGTTCAATGACTTTGAAAAAGCATTTGATACAATAGAATGACCCTTATTTAAGATGTACTTAAATACTTTAATTTTGGTCCCGTTGTTGGAAAATGGATCTCAGTACTCTATAAGGACGTAGAAAGTGTTGTTTTGAACAGAGGCTACTCAACTAACTGCTTTAAAGTCTCAAGGGGAGTTCGGCAAGGGCGTCCACTCAGTCCCTTATTATTTGTGTTAGGTGTACAGATCCTAGTTTAAAAGATAAGGCAGTCTACGAACTGTCAAGGAATAAAACTACCGCAATCAGTAGAAGCCAAAATTAGCCAATTTGCAGATGATACAACTCTTATTTGCGGGACGTAAACGCTCTCAGAGAAAACACGAACGTTTTAAATAATTTTAACGAAATTCCTGGCCTCAAATTAAGCAAGAAAAAGCCAAAGCAATGTGGATTGGTTCAGCTAAAATAATAAAACCAAACCTTTAACCCTACCAAGAACCAATTAAGCCACTAGAGGCAAATTTATCATATAACCAAGACAGAAATAGTAATCTGAACTTTTATGTCAAAATTCATAAGATGGATACTAAGTTAAAAATGTGGCAAACGAGAGACTTAACTTTGTATGGTCGCATAATGTTAGTAAGGCCCTAGGCATATCCAAGATAGTTTATGCGGCCTCAATGCATAGTGTTCCTGAAACAGTTATTAAAACAGTGCAAGATAGAATATTCAAATTCTTGTGGAAAAACAAAAAAAGATAGAGTAAAAAGAGCAATAAAATATCAGCCATTCTCTCATGATGGTGTGAACTTCCCAGATGTCCACACTGTGGCAAAATCACTACGCTTGAGCTGGTTAGGCAGGTTTCTAAATTGTACAAATGAGACCTCGCAAGTTATTCCTAATAGTTATTTTAATAAATATGGAGGATTATCTTTCCTATTGAAGTGTAATGGCAACTCTAAGCACTTTGAAAAGAAAATGCCTCTTTTTTGTAGCGAAATGTTAGGCTATTTCAAGGAATTACGCAGTGGTTATCCTGATGTTTACTATATTAGAGAGCAAATATATTTTCTGGAAATATCTGTTTGAAAAGGAATATATTTCATATTTTTAAAAAGAATTATATTTCGTCCAGGATTTATTGAATAGAGACAGTAAGTTCTCATCTCTGAAAAATTTTCAAAGGAAATATAACTTTGAACTAAACTATTTAAAATATTTTCAACTTACAATCCCAAATTATTTGTAGAGAAAAGCACAGGCAACTGCTGAAACAAACAGAAATATATTAGAGGAATGGGATATTTTCCATCTGTCTAAAAACTGTGGGGAATTAGTGAGGAGCCCACACTGTCACTGTTCTCTTCCGGTATTTATTTCCCAGAAAAGCAGGCAGAACAACGTTACGCGAAGTCTCTGGCCGACTAAAAACTACTCATAATGATTTTCTTATCTCATGAACACACCTTGATCAAAATGTAAGTTGATTGGCTGTAAAGTTCTTCCCAACAAAGATAAACAAACTGATTTAACAGAGCGGACAGATCAAGACACTCGATTTCCGGCAGATAATTTTGAATCGTTACAATACTAATTATCCTGTTTCCGACCAAACAAACTTATCTCTTTCACTGAATGTAAATGTAAAGATTACTACAAATTACTTCAGGAAAAGACTAGGGCAGAGCCGACCGCTATTAAAAGATGGTCGAGACGTTTTGTGAACTTTGACTCTAGTTGGAAACGGATCTTACACAAAACTTACAAAACGACGAGTGACAAAAAGTTAAGAGACTTGGTTATAAGGTTTTCCACAGAACATTAGTAACTAATAAGGAACTCAAGCAATCCAAAATCAGAAATGATGACCTACGCTTTCAATGTAAAAATCCTGATTCATTAGAACACACTTTCTTAGAGTGCCCTATGAGTATTCGATTCTGTCAAGAAATCCTATCTTGGTTCAATAATTTGAATAACACCCACATAAGTTTATCTGTTAACCATATTTTTTACTCCAGAATTACCCTTCTCCTGCTATTAGCGATGACCTCCGACGCCGACTAGATTTGCTTATCCTGCTAAAAAAAGATACATATATAGTTGGAAAATTAATGAGAAAAATCTTAATAATTTACAATTTATAAATAAGATAAAAATGCAATGGAAAATTGAGAATTTAATTTAAGGTTGTCGAATACAAATATTGTCAACAAACCTTTTCGTGTGTCCTTTTTTTTTTTTCGTGTTTTATTAAATTTATCGAATTGGTATTTCATTCAGATATAAGTAATCAAGTAATATAAACAATAATCTCGCACATATAGGATGAATAATGTAAGAGTATTATTATTGCTAATGCTGCAACCAGTATTGTAAATACTGTAAGTAATGTATGTAATTAGCCATGAGTGATATACACCGATTGCAAATATGGCGTCCAATTTGAATTGCCATTATTCTGGACTCACTAGCCTCTCACACATGTAATAATCCTATTGTGTTTCCACGTGAAGACGAGGCTAGTCAGTCCAGAACAATGGCAATTCAAACTGGACGCCATATTTGCAGTCGGTGTATAGTGTATTGTTATTAGTACACTGTCGGGTACTGTAAAATTTTATATAGAACAACAACAAAAAATGATGCAGAGATTTCTGTATGCCAATGTATGCCAATTCTGTAGAATAAAATAGTTAAAAAAGCAACTTTGCTTTCAACCTCACAAAAGCAACACAACGACAGTTTTCATCAATAAGACAGATAAAACTGAAGAGGCTAAAGTGTAACTCAACAACAGAGTTCACTTCAAACATTCTTAAAGCACCGATAGTAAAAAACACGCAGGAAAGGGTAAATGAGATCATTGATCCAATGCATCAGGACAAACACATTGATGGCATACACTGAATGCAAATATGGCGTCCAATTTGAGTTGCCATTGTTCTGGACTCACTAGCCTCGTCTTCGCGTGGAAACACAAAAGGATTATTACATTTGTGAGAGACTAGTGAGTCCAGAACAATGGCAACTCAAATCAGACGCCATATTTGCATTCGGTGTATGACTAGTAATAAATGGCTTTCACAAACTCCCAATGCGCCTAGATACACAATCAGCCCTTGCTGAAAACAGTTTTCATACATCATCCAATCACCTCTTAAAAAAAAAAAAAGGGAAAATCCCTTACGACACGCTCGTGAGAGCAAAAAATTCAATTTGAGGGCAATAATGCAACGCGACCACAAAAGCTACGCGGGGAGTCTGTGCCGGTATGTCCGTACCTTTATTCTTACTCGTTTTGGGTGTGATTATCTATGCCGTACTGCTGCCCGTACGAGTAACCGGCCTCTGTGCTGTTTGTGTGGATTGTTTCAGTGAACCCTGCACAGCTCATATTGATAGGGAGGTGGCCCAGACTCCCCCTAAAGGTTCTGAATTATCCCCATCACTGTCATATAAGCTTAAGGTATTCGGGTCACTCTCTTCTGACAGAACATCGTCTGAACCACTGCTGCTTGCACGAGTTGCCATACCAATCCTACTAAGGAATCCGCTTACGTCACGAATTCTCGCTATTGTTTTCACGGGAAGTGGAATTCCAGTTAAAAATGCCGATTTTCTCCCTAAAATAAGTCAAACTGGACAAAGAAAATTGCAAATCTGTTTCTACGCCACTTTTTACACAGTATATGAAAAACATATGTTTTTGGGCTTACATACCCTTTAAAGTTTGAACACTGCAAAACAGGCCTGCTGACACTTTGAGATATCTTACAGTAGAAGATAGAGGTATAAATGATGTTTCTTGCACACCAGGTTCATCCTCCAATATTCTCTAAACGCGGAAGCTAACCATTGTATGAAATGGTGGAAAGGGAAAGATAAGTCAGTTCATCCGTGAATTAAAAGGAATGTTGAAGTTTGTCAATAGCGACTCACCGAGTGCATTGAATGTGCACGGATCAACTAAAAATAGCAACTTGCTTAGTTTACTCTAAACCTGATCAAGAAGTCATAAGGAGACAACGAGTCACGATAAGGTCATAGGCAGGGACATGTCGATTTCCGCCGAATCGCGGATGGAAATCCCCACTCAAGATAAAGCATTCTCCGCCATCGTCTCTTGTGTGAAGATAAGTTTTCGCGTGGTAAACTGGAAAAACTGAACCTTCGCGGACGGCACAACAATAACTGGGGGAAATTAACTCGGCAGAGACCACTCGGCAGCGAGAAAGGAAACTCGTCACGATTTCCTGGTACATGGAGATGTACTTCGAGCGAGCTTATAGGGACGTCAAGGATGAGACAGCGTTTGGTTCTAAGTAAACTTTATTCTAGGTCAGGCCAATAACTGACGTGATCTATAGCGTACTCAAGTTTGTAATCATCAAAACTGTACAAGGTAGCTGCTTATGTACTATCTAGTGTGAACTGCTATTGTTATCCAAATCGACCATATTTGAACAGCATAACAAAAGAAGCGGTAATAGATCTCTTTGAAGTTAAACAAAACTACTTAAATATTCCCAACTGTTTCTACGACGAAAACAATGTCCAATTAAAAGGACGGGTGCAATAAACTCGAGGCCATTAAAAATAGGAAACTTAGGTGAGAATTCACAGCTCTGGTATAGAAAATATACCTATCTTAATTGCAGTAGCGCAGTTTAGAAAATAAGAGTGGAAAAGTAATTAAAAGTTTCTGCTCGTTTATGCAAGATTGGTGTGGAAACTATCGTATGAAAGGAAATTAAAATTACGAGTATAAACTCAGCTGTCGGCTACTATGAGAACTAATTTTCCAGAAAGACCCTTAACACTTTTATTTACCAAATATTTCATTAGAATTGAACAAGAAAAGTACCGAGATGCAGCTGTACAATTTAAATTGATTATTCAAAATTTACTTGTAGCTTTTTATGCATCAATAGCGCTATCTACTGCGAAGGATCGTGCATCATACGTACTTATCTCAATACTTTCACCAAGACTAAATACTAGGTAATAGAAGGAGTCGATGGAATGAGAAGATTGAATGAGCCTCTCGTTTTGTCTCCTCAGTTTTTTTGGAAATAGTTTACTCTTCGAGATCGAGGCAAGAAATTGCTTCATAGTAAAATTTGTTGCCGTTGCAAAAATCGTAAGTAAGCCGTCAAATTTCCCTAACTTTTGGTGGGTACTCGTTGATGCGTTAGTTAGAGTTGCAGTAAGTATAAAGTATAAAAATTCCCATCCCGGAACTCAAAAAGAAAAAGCGTGAGACTAGGATCCTGCCATTGAAACATGACCCATACACCGCAACACACGTCTTTTTGTACCCATTATCGGTGTAACCCCAGTTGAACAAGTCCTCACTGTACCAGATTTGGAATTCTTGATTCGTCTCTGCCGTCAGCGAGGTAGAAAAATTATCGAAGAGGAGTTCTGCGGATTCGGTTGTGGCCTAAGGCAGGCTTTAAAACTTACAACCCTTATAATCCGATAGGTAATCATTGGTTGGGAAAAGAAGATTACGGTTAGTGTCAGTTATCATCGCGGCTATTTGGTTGGGAATGATACGGGACCAAAGGCATCCCCATTTGGACCAATAGCTTGGGTCCGGTGCATGGCAGGTCACACGTATCCAGATTAGTATGTTAATTTGAATGTAATGATGTTACCCACTTTGTTGGTTTAAAAGAAACCATAAGAATCACTTTTTGCTCCAAAGCAAAGAGTAGATGGCGTCATCTGTATCCATTTTTCTGGGAAGAGAACCATCACACATATAATTTACAAAAGAACATCAATTAATTGAAAGCCTAGATGCCGACCGTTAGATAGAGAGGCAGAGGAATAAAAGGAAAGGAAGACATCTGGATTGGGAGGAGAGAGACGGATGTCTAGCTTAATTGGATAGGTTGAGAGTTGGATTCATCGATAAACAACTTAATGGGTGAGGTTGACATTTTCATGAAAGTCTTTCATCAAATTGAAATATACTTTTTTTACCTACCATTTCTATTCTCGGAATCGGTGCCCTTGTATTCGGGTGGGCAAACACATCTATAACCTTTGTCTGTAAAGCCTGTCTGACAGGTCCCATTATGTTTGCATGGAGTTTGTCCACAAGTGTTCTGGTGCGAGAAAGAGGGTTAGAGCAGATACATGCGAGTGAGAGTGGTGAATGGTAATGATACTTTGAAATAAAACTTGAAATGTCACTTGAGATAAAATCAACCAGCTAACCATTGCCAGAAATTTGGGACAATATGGCGGAGGAGGTTTTCGTGTTACAAGCAGGATGGCGCCGAAACAGTATAAGAAAATGTATGGGAAAAGATTGTTTTTTCAAAATAGCTGTCTAAGAATGGGATATTCTTTCGCTGCGTACTTGGAAATGCAGCCTACATCGGTTAAAGCGTCCATCGCTACGAAAAAGAAATACTTAAATTCAAGCCTACCTTTTCCCAAGGTATACGAGTAAACTCATAATTCTGACTCCATTTTCCCATACAAACTCTTAAAATCTGCTTCGACTAGGTGTTACAATTCTTTTGTCGTGAGAACAACCTTGCGAGGATTTGCAACTGCGTAGTTCGATATGCATTCTGCAGAAGTTTCTCAACTAAATCGCTCGTAAACGGTCGAATATGTTGGCCCACAAATCTTCCTTGAGTCAGGAGACTCATCGTATTTTAACAGAGCTCAAAAGCCCGATACACCATTTTTAAATACCCCAATTTTAGGAAGGAAGAACACGAAATATACAAGTCCCTGTAACTGCACATTTTGGCCGCCATTTTCCTTGTTTTGACGTTTCCTTTGGCTTTCTGGGATAGTAAGGTACCAGGCTTTTCTCTGGCGGGGTTTTACGAAAATAACAAGTTATGTGTTCACTTCACTTCCACCGCCGCCATACTGACTTGTCTGTAATACGATATACCGCTGACATCTCTTGTCGGGCTTGAAATGTCCCCAATTTCTGGTGATGTAGCCAGGCAACAAGTGACGTTATTTGCGTGACCACTATAGGATACAGCCAACCATCTAAAGAACATCAACTTCATTGACTTGGGCAATGGAGAGCTCATCAACTAGTTAAACCAGGGATAAACGAAAAGCATTACAAGTTTATCAATGCACCCACCATTGTTCCTATATAACTGTAGTTTGGCCAGGGCTTCAGATCCTGAGGATGTTCATTGTGTGTAGAATTATTCAGTCCAAGGTAAATAATCTGTTGGTGTGTTCACATTCACTCTCAGGGAAAATTGAATGCATCAAAGTAAAGACGAGTGATGTCACTATGTATGCTAGAAGTACCAATCTGTAATCTTGTATTTAGCTTGAGATAGAGAAATAAACATTTTACACTTTTTTTACGATGTTTTTGTATGAAAATGAGGTTCCAGGCCTCGAACAAGCAGTCTTTGTTACCATGGCAACAAGAGTGCTGCAATCTTTTAAAAAGGACATTTTTGTACATCCCCCTGAGTGCGTAACTGCAAGTTTGAAGGGGGGTTGAAAATTTTCATTTCCCAAGATGTTTGATTCTTACAGACTCGTTCTTAAGTGTAAATGAGCCCCAGGTAGCTTGACTTCTGCTCAGCCATAATTGTGTTAATCATCCTGAGTCGCATGCGATAAGATATAAAGCGGACGTGATAATTTTTTTAAAGATTTCGCTCTTATCTCACGTCTTTGTTATTGCTATAATTAGGAAACTAGCTATTATCGTTAATTATTTGGGCACATGGATGCACGTAGATCTTCCTGAGCTTAAAGATAAAAGCGAGAGAGATTTAAGTTTGACAGTTACATGTTTACGCGTGGTTCATCTGGCAAAAATTACTGAATGGCTACACAGACTCGTTTATAGACGTACCTTTAAAAAGGCAGGAAAAAACAAACAAAAAGTAAGCCAAACAAGCAAACGAAAGGATAAGGCGTCCCTGTCAAAGTCATAAAAGTCAGTGCTAAAAAATTGACGTTCAAAGCATTTTTCTATGTTTTTAGAAGCTGTGGTAACCTGCAAGTAGATAACCAGAATCACAAGCGACCCAGGTGAAATGGTTTTGGGTCGCCTCGAGTATCGTGATACCAAGAGACAATGCAACAATGCAAGAGGGAAGGTAAATTATTTACTGATTCGTTTTTCTTTATCCTTTAACATTGTAATAACTTAACTTGTATCAAAGTGCTATTCACATTTCGTAAAGCGTCATGTTCAATGGGCGGATATATTCTGAGTTTAATTTGCCCTTAACTTGCGCCTTGCGCTCCAATTTGACCCTGATAAAAATTTTTTTAAATGTTAAACTTTCAAAGAACATCTATGCAGTTAGAAAAAGTTTTAGGAGATTCCTATGCCCCATGTCAGTGTCATGTTGATAAGGAGTCGGAGAGAATCGAGGGAGGATAGCCTTGGCAATCAAATTTTTTTGCTCTAATCCGTATTCTTTTCGTTTTATGTTCATTTTTATTAAACTGGAAATAAAACTCTATCTTATCTCAGATCTTGCTGATAGATTTCCCTCACAAAAGTAAAAGGTAACCTTGGAATTTGGTTTGTGTTAACAAGAATAAAGAGAGAAAAATGCGTCGTCGCTATTATATACAAAAAATCAACATATGCTATATCTGTCTTGGGCTCATTGTTGCCGCTACGTCGGAATTTTTTTAACAATTATCCCAGAGGTTTTTTAAACCAAGTTGAAATCATTTCAGGATGGATGATCTCAAGTTTTGTTTGCACCTTGCAGGGGTTGCGATTGGCTCAGAATCTGGCTTATTATAAACTTAGGCGGCGTTTGGTCTGATTAAGGTGAAGAAAAATCATGTAAACGCACTGATTTAACTCGATCGATTGAAAGGCAAAAGGTAATTGTATATGCAATGTGATCAGTTTTACTACATAATGATAGACCAAAGGAACAGGTGTAATTGTAATATTAAGAAGATCAAAATATATTTTTTCACCTTTTCAGTTCGGTTCTTTTGTTGACGCTCTGTTATTAAGATGAGAAAGTCAGGTTAGATACTCTATGTCTCCTAACTCTCTCTTGACGTGATTCAGTTTAAGAATGAGAAATAAAGTTGCCTATGAGAAATTGCAGAGGGTAAAAAAGACAAAGACACTAACCGCCAGCGTTGAGCCCCCACCGAGTTCAGATCCATCGCAGTCCTGCCCTATGTCAAGGGTCTTTCACAACTTCACCGCTATCTGCAACAAAAAGGCATACGCGCTGATTTCTACTCAGAGCTGCGTTACGATCACACCAAGTACGACGGAAGGGATGCTGTGAGTGCGGCAAAGTCTACGGCCTGGATGCCGTCGATCAAAAGATACAGTAGCAAGAGAACCGTGCGACAACAGGCCGTTGAGGGAACTTTCCATAGATGCACCAAATCACAGCAGTTGCGTTCCATCCAATCACATTCAAGTGACCACATATTGAGACAGACGATTATACTTCTTCTGTTTAAATAAGTGACATTCACCACGTTAAGAAACCCCCAACCTATTTTACTATAGAAATAATTTTTTTCTACTTAACCCAATTTAATGGGAATTACGATCGGTTTTTTCATCACGTGAACTTGGCGGAAATCTTGAGATATGTTTATGAACTCACAAGGAAGGTTGCCCCTCATGCCTGAGTTAATCCCGTTTTCAGGGGCATTACGCGACAAGGGACATTTTCAATTGTATTCGAATGGCTCAAAAGTCCATCGTGGGGTTACTCCAAAGTATGTTGTATGATGTTCCCGGCAGTTGGCCGATTTTCAATCCAGCCTCTCTTATTCTCTGTAAAGGCGCCCCGAGAATAACGTTTCTCTCCAAGAATTAAACACAATGTTACGGCAGTAGCGACAACAACGACAGCGACAAAAGCAGCAAAACTTGGCGACCAGTTCACCACCACTCAGATATACAGACCGTAAACCGCAGCACATGTTCACAACGCGTTATTAAAATCACCCCATCTGAACTAGATTTGAAATGCTTAGAAAAATTAAGAAAAAGCAATTTCGGTGGTCCAGTTGTGGCTTAAGGCAGTCTTAACACGTACAGCCTCGATGATGTAACCGGAATTCTTTCTTAGGCGGATTAAGATTACGATTGGTGTCAATCGTCAACGCCAAGAATGAGGCCATTTGGTTGAGAATGAGAGGGGTGCAAAGGCATCCTTCATGGGAATGGATTAATCCAGTCTGGTAGGTCCACTTATGGTAGCATGTGAGAAGAGACGCGCGAACAAGAGACAAACGTTATGGAAATTTGAAATTTCGATTCAAATGTCATATTGTTGGCCTCTGAAGTCGGCCTAACAAAAAAACAGACATGTACATAATAGATAGTTGAGGATGACCTAAGACTGATCTATGACCTGTTTTAACTGACCTACCGAAATGTAAAATAGCTTGTGTAAGAACTATGGTAGGTAATGAAATACAAGAACACTCTACATGTACTTTCTGCCCATGCAGTTTGTCCTTGTGCTTATGTTTTTTGTTCTCACTTGGATCATGCTTGGCCTTATGCTTCTACTTAAGCGATTGTAGAGATTAGGCTTTTAAATGCGAAAGATTTGACTCATCTTTACAGTATTGCAAAGTAAAAAAGGAAGGGAAATGATTAAAGGTCACTATTTTGTAAATCATGTAGTAGTGTTTTTTTTTGGTTGCTTTTGCTTTGTGAGTGCTAATTTAAGACGCTAAATAAGAGGGAAAAAGAATGCAAACATGATAATCACGATCAAGTAGTTGTCTGTAATGTAGTATCAGGATCCACATGGCTAAATCTTCGCTTTTTTTCGTCTTACATAAAAAAGGCAAAACATCTGGACATTCGACTACCTGTCCCGAATAGAATGAAATTCTCGTTTGAAAAAGGTTTATTTGTTCATATGTCTGGTACAGTATTTCTAAATTGTTATTTTTCGTTTCTATTTGTTTTTTTTTTTAATCTTCCCAACTGATAAACATTTTACGTTACATAAGTTATATCTTATTTCTAAGTAGCGTTCGATTAGCCCCACACTAAAGTAGAAATGTCCCTTTTACGCATAATAGTTATTGACGTTACGGCATTATTTAACCGGCAGAAATAATATTACACTCCGACAAACCCAACTCTTTTATTAAACTGACGTGTCCCATGTTAATTCTTACGAAGAAGTGACTCCTTCAAGCAATAAAAACAGTGACGTTCTAAAAACTTCCTTAGGCTTATTAAATATTACAAATCAGTTCACCATAGACAAAATTCAGTTATTTCCAATTCTTCTTGAAATACACAATCTTTGAAGTATCTCAAATTAGCTCTCCCCACCCCCCCAGTAGAGCTTTTTAAACAGTCAATCGGTCTGTCGACAACAGAAACTACTACTCCTTCATGACTGAGTTCTTGTTACAAAACGTATGTTATTAAAACGTATGCTAGAACAATCCAGAAGTCTACTCAAGTATTCCGGTAAAATTGCATAATAACATCCCCTGATAAAATGTTCTGGAAAGTTCCACCGTGTGACATCAAAAAATTTAAGTATCCACGTCACCATGACTAGGCCTTCTAGGAATTTCTAGGATTGACTACTATTTACAGTCACTTCCCACGCATTAGCAAGAATGATAAAAAAGTAGACCTTGTCAAATCTCAATAAAGGGTGCAAGTTTCTAAAGAAACTGCGACGCTGTGTCGATGGAGTAACAAGTTAATTTTGGTTTTATCAACTGAGTTGATAGTGTAAATTAGCCGCCGTAGGGAGCTTCAAAGCTGACATTTCGAGCGTTCGCCCTTCGTCAGAGCGAATGGGCTAAGGCTCCAAACGTCAGCTTTGATACTCCTTACGGTGGCCAATTTACATTATCAACTCGTCAATCCTCAGTTCATGTCTATG
Source organism: Stylophora pistillata (assembly GCF_964205215.1). Taxonomy (NCBI): domain Eukaryota; kingdom Metazoa; phylum Cnidaria; class Anthozoa; order Scleractinia; family Pocilloporidae; genus Stylophora; species Stylophora pistillata. The sequence continues at coordinate 31,653,936 of NC_142520.1, forward strand.
TATGTGCAAGCAAATTTACGTTATTAATTTTAATTGACTTTCGGTTCATATACAGTCTGTGCTACAATAGCGCATATTACAAGCTGGAGGCTTAATTAGTTTGTAAATATAATAGGATCCGCAGTTTTTACATCAATCAGGACTGAATCTTCACAACACTCTCCACGCCGACGAAAACAGACTTTCCTTTTCACGATACCATTTTCCACTGTAGGATGTTCACCGTCCAACCATCCTTGACGGTCTGTGCAACAACGGCGTTCCTTTACGCACGTGGTTGGCATTTGTTTTCCTGCATCTCTCACGAAACGATACCATCCTTTGAGTTAATTTGTCGTCAAACTTTGCAGGATTCTTTCCTTCGTAACTGCTCTTTCTGTCAAAATCATCCAGATTTGCGCAATGATAACAAGGATGGGCTATAAATATAAATGATAATGGAAAAAATATTTTAGAAATTAAAAATAGGACATGAGCCATTTTTTTTCAAAGATCACTCGTCATAATTCCTCCATGTGAATAGTGCGCCCTCATTGCAACATGAATGTTGCGGTGTACCGGAGTAAACCGATAGAAAGTGCTGTCCGTTGCTCCTATATTATATATTTAAAAAAATACATATATCAATTTCTATGGGTTTACCGTTGCTTTAAACGATAGGTTTTTGACCAATCAGGGCACTGGTATCATTGTATCGTATCACTTGTTAGCTCAGACTCGAACGAAACTTCAGAGCAATGTGATCTCAATACAAACACCATTCCAAATAAAGGACATCTTAAAGGACATCTTTAAAGGACATCTTAGGCATTCTCCTGTAAAGAAAGTCACTCGACAAAGAGACGTGAAGAGCATGGAAAACTTAGAAATTCAATACAGTGTGTGATATTTCAATCATGTTATGAAATCAACCTTTTTCACAATATTCTCCCTCGAGTCCAGGAGGGCACAAGTATCGATATCCCTTGATTGTGAAACCGGACTGACAAGCTGCATCATTTTGGCCGAGTGAATTCTTCAGCACAGGCATTCTAAAGGATAAAAGAAAGAGTATTTTATGAAGTAAGGGAAAAATAAACGGACTGAATGAACGAAAGAATTTGAAAAAACGTATGATTGAACAAAGGATATTTCAAGTACGCGCTGCAGCCACTGCAGCAATTGTTTTAATTGCAATGTGAGGCGACAAGCAAGTAAATTTGAGTAGTAGCTCACCTTTGAACCACGATAATAAAAAACGGCATCAGTCGTAAGGTCAGTATCATATTCAAGATGAGTGGCGTTGTTAAGTTCACAAATACGAGACATTCCTCCAGTCTCTGGATCTTTTTTGAAGTTAGCACTGACACAGTTGTCGTTCATGTAGCAGAAAAGCTTGAAGAATGAGCCATTGTTGTCTAACATCACTTTGTAGATTGATATTCGGACTCAAGATGTTTCTAACGAAAAATCCGACAATAGAGAGTTCAAAACAAAAAAAGGGTCAAACAGACATTTCTTAGATGAGGAATAGTCAAATTAAAATTTTTTCACGCGTTCATTAGGGAGATTAGTATAAACTATCGTCACCTCTTTGACGGTTGAAAGCTTCCCTCCTCTTTTTAGCATCTCCCAAAAAATGTCAGTTCTTGTTACTATGTTTATTCAGCTGCTAAAAAAAGTTTTGATCAGAGCATCCGATGTTAACGAAAAAAAGATAATTGCTCTGATGAAATATTTTTCATGGACAGCCGAAGGAGAGGGATGAATTTTGAATGAAATCAAGCCTCCGAGCTGCCCGAGACATCTGAGCAATTTTTTACAAGAGTATTTCCACTTAATAACTTGGATATATCAACAAAGTTGAAGTGGTAAATTGGCCACCGTGACGATTACAAAAGCTGACGTTTCGAGCGTTAGCCCTTCGTCGGAGCGTTAGCCCTTCGTCAGCCCCTATTTCCACTTAAGGTCACTAACCTAATTCTTAAACGTTTATGTGTTGCGAGCTTTCTTTCGCTCCAACAAGAAAAATCCTATTCTTAACCTTCGGTCGATAGATGTAAGCTATGTCTCCAAACAAACAGATAACGAGGAAAATGCAAACCGTTGATTCCATATGCCACCATTATTTTTGTGTAAAAATGAATCCTAAAGTTGGGTAATGGCCGTAAAGATCTGCTTCTGCTCGATATTTAAACGTTAAATTTCCCCCTACTTATAACGAAACGCATCCCTGGTGACTCTTATTGAGAGGACTATCCACATGCTTAGATGCCACCCCTTTGCTACTTACCTTTGACTTATTTCTAAATTTCTTTGGAATTTGGTACGGTTAAAAACTCTACAATACGTTTTGATTGCTGAAATGACTTCTTCAATAAATTATGGGTGTGAATTCCAGAGAATCACAGGGTAGCGTCGCTTAGTAGTGGAAGGATAGCTAGTACATAGAGCTCCAAAACGAGCGCACACGCACCACGTGTAACAATCCCAAGTGTTTTAATTTTATGTGATACAAAATGGAACGTAGCCAGGTAGCGATAAATAAGGTAGTTGTGAATACTTGGTATGATTGCGATAGCAAATGTGGTAGAATTATGTGTGTGTGGTTCGAACTAGAAGGTAACAGAAAACGAAACGAAGCTAATTAATTGACTTACAAACGATGACACAGCACAATGACCTATTCTTGAAATCAACTGAACTAATAATGAAGGAAACGATAAACTAAATCGAGCATAAACAATATAGGTAACTTACTTTGGTAGAGCTCCTAGCGTACTTGGAAAGCGCGGTGGGGGGAGTAAACAAAACAATTTTACACTGAGTAGCGGAGCGCACAACCTCTTGACAGCGATCAAAAAATGGTTCTCTATTTGTCGCAAGCCCGTAATATGAGCGAATGACTGACATAAATTGCGTAACATTTTTACACCAATTACAGTAATCGACAAAAATAAACCGTCATGTAGATAAACATTAACTAAGCATAGACAACAGGCGGTTAAGCAATAATCTAAAGTACAAAGAAAATAAATAGCGTTTCAAAACTAACAATGGGTGGAATGTGAACAAGGGTTTTGCATTTAGGTTGACAAAAAATCGTAAACTTATATCTTACCACATGTCAATTTGTAAGCCTAGTGCGTTCACAGCTTAATTTGAGTGAAATCATTTTGATAGGAGGATGAAAGAAGATATTACCATAAATGAATCTTGGGATAAATGAATTTTAGTTTGCAACTCACCTTTACCAAATGTTATGTAAGTCATGACTGGCATGTAGGATACGAACATGAAGAACGTAGAAAATTCCATGCTTAATCCGAGACAACGGTCTTTTATCAAGCAGCTCAATCCGCAAGATAGCATTTTATGAAGCTTAAGTCAACAAAGTTGGCGGTTGTCATTTCTCGCCAGATAAATGTATTGAGATAAATAAGATAACGAATGTACGCTTAAATATTGCGATTAAGAACCCCTTGGAGGATTTCTGTTTTGCTCGAAAGAAGGATTCAGGACTTATAAAAAAAACCATTCGATTTTAATAGATTTATACGATGAAGACATTTTTTGCTGCGAGTTACGTTGTAAACACATCTTATAGAAAGTCTAATAAACGGCAGGTGAAAGTATCCATTGCCCAGGGCAAGCAGAAACCTGCATGGTTAAGCTCATTTGGATTTTAATTAACACATTCCAAATTTGTAAGATCAATAAGTATATTCAGGGTATTTTCCTTTTTCGCTTACAGAAAGATGAAGTATCTTTCAAGAATGTTCGTGTTATCAATATGTAACTTCTGGCAACTTTGCTCATGAAATAAACATTTTTTAATTACGAGCCTATTTTAAAAGACGTGCAATTGACAGATCATTCCATGTTCCCGTTGGAAGGCCTTGGTATTGAATTAGAAATTTTAAAATTTTTCAAATCTCGCTCCTCTAAACTTTACAGAGAGTGGATTATCAGCTCCATTGGGCTATATAAGTTGAATTTACGAGACTCGAAAACAGGCCGTGTCCTTAAACATCTGAAAACTCCCTTAATTCCCTGGGCAGCGAACGTCTGCCTTTGTATGTTGAGTCATTGTAATTATCCTTGTAAACTCGCATGAACGTCTCGGCTTGAAAACAAACCCATACACCTCTTTAATAAGGATGTGGATAGTGCTGTCAAGTGAAAAATTCTATTAAAACCCTTGATTTAAGGTTGTGCAGGGGCTTGAATCTCTTTCTGAAAAGGGACATTTTTTAGATATCACCATCAGCATTTATATAAGGGGACATTTTTTAGATGAAAGGAAACGTCCTAACCTTGTTGGAAAGAAGAAAGAGATGATGACGAAACCGGAATTATTCTTCCCGACCCTGACACCTGTCAAGAATCAATAATCATTTTTGATAATCTGTTTACCATATTTAATCTACTTTCATAGCAGCTGCTCATACATCCTGTAAAACTCCCCTAATTCGCGAGAAAATGGCCACCGCCTTTGTCTAATGTCTCTATTCTGAGGAGAGTCATGATAATTCGACTTCCTAGACACCAGAACTGCATTTTACCTCGTATGTCTCACAATAAGGAGGGACATTCCATAACAAGCTAGCGTCTATATTTACTACATACCAGTTAAGCGAAATACTTGTTCGTCGCAAAGTATGGCAAACACATTTATATAGCTTAAATTAAATTTGTGAGCAATGAAATCGTAAGAACAACTTTTTCCATCTGGATTTAAGTAGAGGTGAACTGATATCTTCCAATTTTCAATAAGAATAAACACTAAAAGTCCTACAAATATTGAATTAAGGTTTCCATCGTGGTAAAAAGAACTAAAATTCTTAAAAAATAGATAGATTTATTACATCCATTTAGAAATCACTTGTGATCCTTGCAATATGAGTGGTTCTCACCGGTGTGATATATTTACAAATCGCACCATTTTATGCTCTAAATCGCATCTTTTTTCCAGCCAAATAGACATCAGGTAATCAAATTAAAGCTTGTTTTAAGGAATCAGTCGAATTGTGGAAAATGAGAGACAACTTATTCAACTTTACTACAAACCAGCTCAATATACTGAATAAAAAAAAAAGTTAGCGCTCTCTACTGCGAGGATTATGCATCACACGTATCTAATACCGCAGTTCAAAATATATGAACTTCATATATACATTGTAACCAAAAAAAAAGTTGTACCGACTAAAAAAAAACTCGTACTGAGCCACTAAATTTTGCGATTCAAAAACGGATGTAACAGTGGTAATTGAACTTCTTGTCGTGAGATTTTGGTCTGAAATCATACTCATGATTTCAAATCAAACTCGCACTGCGCACTCTTTTGATGATCTGAAATCACGAGGATGATTACAGACCCAATTGCACTCCACTCAGCTCAATTACTGTTATTAATAACTCCCGGATCAAAAGACACTATCTTTTATGAACTGGAGATTATCAATATCTGAACGGAAGTATTTTGAAACTAAAATTTGTCAAAAAGTTTCCTAAAGAGTCTTATTTCTTTTGCTGTTTTTTTCCCGAAACTTGAAAGCTGTGATAGTTCTTTAAACACCTCTTCATCCATTAATCTTATGGAGTTTGGCACAGTTATCTATCCATATGGTTTTTGAATTTATTTTTATGTAGTTTTCTATTTACAGTGCTTACAAATACTAAAACTTACACAATGAGCCTAACTTAAAAAAACAGTCTAGTTTATCGTGCTAAGACTCTAATATCTGATATGCTCGTACAACTAGTCTGCTTACATTAACTTGCAGACATACATTTCTCATGCAAAACACATTGTTAATGGACACCCTTTACATACTCACATACCGAAATAGCTATTTTTATCACAATACTAGCTTTGCTCTGACAAAATAATGGTATTGAAAGTAGTAATTATTTAAACGAAAAGGATAACTAAGTAAATAAAATACGCATAGCACGCGGGATCTATGCATTAATTTTGTAAGCTATCATTTACATTTCGTCTTGTAAACACTACGTGAGGCACAAAGCTATATCAAGCATTCGAAAAAATTAAAATAAGCTCGCCCACTTTTTTTAAACGTACATAGATATTTGTTTGCTATGATTTCTTTTAATTTTTTCATTTTTGTTTAAAGATATATAAGAAGGCTTTGGATTATGTCTTCTTCTCCATACATGTTGTTGCTAAGCTTTCCAACGGATCGTTTTTCTTCATTCGTAAGCCAAGGAGAGTAATATAAAAGAGAGGAGAGTTCTCTGAGGTTAAAAATATGTTTATTACACATTAGAATTACTATCAAAAGTTTAATAGGTCGAGAGAACTCAATCATATATCTGCTGCAAACATTCGTAGTGGATATTGCAGTTATTAGGTCGAGTTCAAAGTCTCCCTAGTTTCCAACCCCCCCGTCCGTTTAGTGTTCTCAAACTTTTGCAAACTCAGAGAGAAGGGTCCTCTTTTGCAGATTGCTTGAAAAATTTATAATAACCCAATTGTTGAGTTCGGTTTTTTCGGATATCATGAATTATTATCCAAATGCACAAAGTAGAGTGCAAATAACGCGCGAATAATTATGATCCATCAAATATTTTTCCCATGCGCGATTGGTGAAAAAAGATCACATGACTGACTATTCTCCGATTAAAACTAAGATATATCCAAGGATATCATCTATGTGATATTCACCAATTTTAATAGCTTACATCCACCCTAATAAGTCTTTGTTTAAGTCTGTAATACATGTTTCGATGGGACCTTCTGTCATGTTCAGTTAATTGCTGTACAAAGCGTTGGAAGTTGAATTAACTAGTAAGTAGAGCATTCCTAATTATGATAAATAGTGATAACAAGAAAGGAGGTAAAGCATGAAAGTGTGAGAATTCAAAGGATAGTTTTAGATTTACATGGTGTAATTGCTGATTCAGGGATGGTTGTTCTATTTGAATATGAATAGCCTCTTTTATCTTAAGTTGGAAGCCGGTAGAGGCGTGATCTAAAATATGGAAGTTATCTGCTGAAAATAAAGCACGAATGTGGAGAATCTTTCAGATGCCTGAAAATGTGAGAGGCCTGTCACTGACTAAGTGCTCTCTGACACGTGTGGAAAAATGCCGGCAGGTTTCACCGACGTAATAGGCATAACAGCCAGCACATACAAACTTATAAACAACACGTGAATGGAACCCGTCAGGGAAAGGGTCTTTCACACCAAACAAGTTAAAAGAGGAAACAGACAGTTACAATCAGGGCAGTGGTTGTCCATCACTATCGTTTGGAATTCTTGGTAAACAGACGTTCGTTTAAGATAATGTTTGTAGAATTAATAGTTTTTTTTAGTGATTTGAGCATCTCCAAGGCTTAGGCCAAAGGCCTTCCTCCCTCAATTAGCTCTGGACGTGATTCACTCTTTACGAACGGGGAAAAAGTTGCCGTTCGAAATACTACCTGGTACAACAAGACCCAAAACCGACGGAATTGCCTTTAGTCTCTAGTTGTCGCGTACGCATGGTGAAAATCTTGAGATAAGTTTAAGCGAGCTTACTACTAAGCATTATGCCCACCTTGCTGGATTTAATCCAATTTTCAGGAGTACTGGTAATATCCCTGTATTGGATACCAGTTCTTTTCGGAATTAGTCACAAACAGACCTTCTTGGCAGCTTGCCGATACTAATTCATAACCTGACCGTACTTGGCGGAGATCAAGAGATCCGGCGAGAATTATTTTTCTCTCCTGAGAACAAAACACAATGCTTGGCAGGTGCTAGAATTTAGACCTTTTGGTACAGCATTTGATTCACAGAATTTTTCGGTGACTTCACATGCATACAGTGACACTAGTATTTCCTTCCTTCAAAGCCTAAATTAACCATCAAAAATTCCCGAAAAATTGGACTTCGTGGCTTTTTCAAAAGACGAGTCCCCTACTTGCTTTGAAATATAAACCTTTGCGAAACGGAAGCAACTTATATAAAAGCTCTGTTTTATATAAATATAAACCTTTGCGAAAGTGCACGAAACAGCAATTGGTTATGCGATTACCGCTATTCAAACGTACAGACCGTATACTGCAACACATGTCCGTTCCAATCCGTTATCGGAATCGCCCCATCTAAACAAGTCCTCACTGAACCAGATTTGGAATTCTTGGTTCGACTCCACCGTCAGCGGGGAAGAAAAGTTATCGAAGAGAAGTTCTGGTGATTCAGTTGTGGCCCAAGGCAGGTTGTAAAATGTACAGCCGCTATAATCTGTCCGGTAGTCATTGGTCGGCAGAAGAAGATTACGATTTTTGTCAGTTATCAACGTGGCCATTTGGTTGGGAATGAGAGGAGGCCAAAGGCATCCCCAGTTTGACTGATAGCTTGGGTCTGATGCATGACAGGTCACATGACCATGTTGGTATGTTAATTTGAATGTAATGATGTTACCTGCAACGGCAGTTCTGAAGATACCATACGAATTATCTTTGGCTCCAAAGCAAACTGTGGACGGCGTCATCTGTATCCATTTTATCGCTGGGTAAAGTATCAGTAAATTTGATGAGCTTCTTGGTTTCTTACACAAAAACAGACGAATAGGATCGCTAGTTAATTGGCTTGATAGCCTACCGCTGGGACAGAAAAGAAAGACAAAGACTCACAGTACATGGGGGCAGAGAGGGGTAAAAGGGACAAATGGATGGGGGATGGATTCATCGATAGATAAACAAAATGTATTTAAAGTATTTTATCGATAAAAAGCTCTTTACCTACCGTTTCTTTTCTCACAAATGGCACCCTCGTATCCTGTTGGACAAACGCATCTATAGCCTTTATCTGTAAATCCAGTCTGACAGGTCCCATTGTGTTGGCATGGAGTTTGTCCACAAGTGTTCTAAAAGTGTGGTAACAGAGGTTGAGAGCAGAAATATGCGAATGAGAGTAGCAAATGATAACGATAGCTAGAAACTGCATTTGAAATGTAATCTATAGAGTTTACAGGAAAAAGACTAACTGCTAAAAAACGTCTAACGTCAATGACTTAATCAGCTAGCTGCAAAAAAGGGAAATTGAAGAAAAGGGAAGCATCACTTGCTTAAGAATGCACCAACCACTGTTCCTCCATAGTTATAATTTGCCTAGGGCTTGAGATACTGCGGATGCTCAGTGTGTGTGGCATTTTAAAACTCGCACTTGGAGATTTACGGAGAGCCGCTAATCCTCTTGGGTTCCATGTAACTTAAAGTGGAGCATAAGCCCTGTGCGAAGGATTGTATAGTTCGTATTACAGGATGAGTTCAGGAAAACAGCCAACCGACGAACCGCCATGTGATTGACTTCTTAAGCGGAGATTTCATCAAAGAGCTATAAAAAAGGAACATTTATTACATAATTGAAAAGGATATATGGGTTAAGAATGCACTGACCGTTGTTCCTCTGTAGTTGTAGTTCGCCCAGGGCTTGAGATCTTGAGGATGTTCAGTGTGTGTGGAATTATTCAGGTCGCATTTAGTAATTGACGGGGAGCCGCTGATCTCTACTTCGTTATAGCTGACACAGCTGGGTTCCACGTAGCATAGAGCTGAGCAGAAGTCTGGTTCGAGGGTTTCTACAGTTCGTATTAAATGGTTAATGAGCCTTTTCCCAGGAAAAGCAAAGCGAGATGTAAATTCCAGTTTACGACAGCTATCTATGACAAATTGAAGATAATCTGATTAGCACCCTTCGAGTTTACTTTTACAGCTCATAACTCGACATCTTTTAAAATAAGTAAAGAGCCAATTCATTTTTATATGGAAAAATTTGATCTACGTCAAAAAACATCTGCAGTATTTTGTCTTTTTGGGGGAAGTCGTGATAAAACGTATATTTCGAGGAAACATTTTTGATACGTCTAGGTCCACATTTAACGTTTCACTGGTAACAGATTAATAATTCATCATTGACATTGCAACTTATTAACATAACATTTCTCTCAAAGAGGATTTCAAAGCATTTTTGGTGGCTTTTACCTGTTAAAATCGCTTGAACAGGCGGTAAATGGTTAAGTGTATAGAGAGCAACATGCTGGCATTAATATTTTCTTCCTTCAAACCCTGAGAAACCCTCAAATATTTTTTAGGAGAGGGGGCTTTCTGATTACCTTCAGTTGGTGACTACATTACTTTTTTTCAGTTTTTTTAAAGTTTCTCCATGGCTTTTTCAGACGAATCCCCTACTCACTCTGAACTATAGCCTTTTGCGAAAGCACCCGTATCAATAACATCTCTTAGAGATATATATAATAATAATATATATATAATATATATAATAATATATATAATAATAATAATGATAACAGTGTGAATTATAATAAATCCTCTGGTGCATATGCTGGCATGGTGAACATAACCCATCCAAAATGGCCTTATGGAAGGAAGACAACATAGGGAAAAAAGTTATACTATCCGAGTCAGAAGCAGTTGAAATAACCAGGGGTCTGTTTGATCTAACAGCTTTTACGAATGATTTCCATTCGACAACGCTAAGGTGTGAGGCCGTGTGATATCATTATGGACTAGAGGTCAGCATGTCAAAGGACTGTTGCTGTGAAATCAATATTCTTCAAAAATGATCCTAAATGGGTGTAGATCAGACTCAGGCTGGATTGTCTAAAGCCTCCTTAAGAATAAAAGCTTTGAATCTGGGCAATGAAGTGACGATCAGGGAAGAAAAACCTAAGGTGGACAATTACAATTAAACTCTGCTCAAACGAACGAAAACTTTCACTTACCAACTTCTATTATCAAGAAAGATAACAAGAGGAGTAGGAAATAAAATTTCTTTGAAAACACCGTGTCGAAAACTAATTCAGTCTGTGAAGACATAGCTGGGGATTTCTGAAAAGCTGCTGAGGTTTGTTTGTTGTTTTTGAGAGTTATACATAGACTCTATAGGGTCTTACGGAGAGTTATTTTCATAAAGTCAGAGGACATGCATTTTTTATGCGATTTTGTTCCTAGTGTGTGAAAACTAATTCAGTCTGTGAAGACATAGCTGGTGATTTCTGAAAAGCTGCTGAGGTTTGTTTGTTGTTTTTGAGAGTTATACATAGACTCTATAGGGTCTTACGGAGAGTTATTTTCATAAAGTCAGAGGACATGCATTTTTTATGCGATTTTGTTTCTAGTGTTGGTAATGATTGGCTTAAAATTTGAGTGTTATAAATTCAAGTAGGTTCTGGTATGATCCAGGTGAAAAAAACCTAAACAGCCACGTTAATTAAAAAAAATACACGAAACATCTCGTATGGAAGATAGTTATACAAGAGAGTGCAATGGAACCTCGATTTAACGAATCCCTTTATAACGAAGTCCTCGGTGTAACGAACAATATAATTTGAACATATCAACAAAGTTGAAATGGTAAATTGGCCACCGTTACGATTATAAAAGCTGACGTTTCGAGCGTTAGCCCTTCGTCGGAGCGAAAGGTCTAACGAAGGGCTAACGCTCGAAACGTCAGCTTTTGTAATCGTAACGGTGGCCAATTTATCATTTCAACTTTGTTGATATATTCAAATTATTTCGTTACCCTCACCGACGCAGCCCCAAACAGTTTCTTTAGAAACTATCAGCCTTCATTCATTTGTAACGAACAATACTTCAGTTTCTGAGGTAAAAGTCTCCTTTCAATCACGGTTCAAACTTTGTAGCACAAGCAGAAGATCCAGGTCACCTGACACCATCTGTTAAATTGTACGCATCAGAGCTAAACTGTTTTTGTTGTCTACGGCTAACAGATAACCCCATTAAGACCGGGTAACATGAGCCCCTTTTAAAATTGCGAAAATGCAAATTTTAGAAGATCTAAATTGTGCTCTTTGAGTGGTCTTAAATTTATTAGTTTGCTTTCTGCAAGGTCTTTTCATAGTCTTAAAGCTGGCACTTTGAGGACACTTGAAAAATCTATTTTAGGCAGCCGTGCGTTCTTCAGTTAAGCATTCTCAAGATGCAAATTTTAAAATTCATCAACCTGAGCTCAAATTAAATGATATACTTTAACTGCATACGCGCAAACTAACAGTTCAAAGTTTACAGAGGGAAATTTGATTTAAAGTCATACTATAATAAAACAGAAGTGAATGTTACGTTCAAATTTAGAAAAAAGAACGTTTCCTGTTTTATTTTGTATAGTTGATGTAAATTTTCTAGAGGAATTACGAAGGCAGTCTGTGCAACCGGTAATTAAGCTCAGCTAGTATTTCCTAGGCTGTAAAGTAGACAACGCTGGGCATATAATGTAAATTTCTCCTGACAATGATCAGGTACTTAGATTGTTTATTCCATATTTTCCTGCTTTTAACAGAAAGCATGATTATACTTAATTCATAAGATGTGATTGGAAACGCATGTTCTGCTTTTATCATCATGTTATATACGTCACAAACGCTTTCCCTAAAGCTTACTTATGCGAGCAGGAATTCAAGCAAAGGTTTTAAAAACTTGAAACAGAAAATATCTTTTTTGATGAGAAACAATTGCTGACTACCTTTTTCTGGAAAACTGATCAAGGAATTTAGTCAAAGACAGATCGTAAGTTTTCAAAAGTAGCATCTCTTTGAGATAAAGTATTGCTTTGAATATTTATTGTAACAAGCTGGTCATGCAGCTCTTTGTGGCTTTCGCACAACTACAATATTGGAAATTAAAGGAGATGCCTTCATTTTTTGCTAGAAAAATGGAATCTCTAGTGCTGAGGTTAATGCGCACAAAACAAGTATCAAGACTGCTGGCTAATGGTTTCCAAGAGAAAAAATACATACAGTTGTTAACAATGCTTCAATCGAAGTTCCTGAAATATTTGATATCTGGAAAGTAGGTCTGATAAGGAAAGACGACGTAAATTTTTTGGCATCTTGGAAGAATTGGGAGGAAATGGAAAACCAAATTTCTGACGGCGAATTTTTTTCCCTTACTTTTTTCAACGATGGTCTATCCAGTTAGACAGAGTCCTCTTCGGATCTTATGTCTTTCCTCGACCAATTGGTGAGCTGGGTCGTTGTGTTTCGAAGTTGAGCGAGGCACTTTACTCTCACAAATCGGATCTATAAAGGTGTCAGAAAAGCCTGAAAGCATCCCCTCCTGAAGGAGATGCAAAATTATCCTTAGGGAACTACTTTTTTCACTCGGCTATTCATCATTATAATCGCTCACACTGGTCCCTAATATTTATGCAAATGATTTACGATAGACCACTAGCGAGAGAAATCTGTACCCGAGAGGAGAGTTTTTTCGTGCAGGTGCTGTGTACTGAACATCGTAGAAAGGGCTTTCTCTTTGCCCTTATGTGACGGCAAGGTAGTTTTACAATATCCCTTAACTTGGATTGCAGAAAACAGATTAGGATATTAGTGATTTAACTGTTCCTTGCAAGAAAGTAGAAGTAACGCATCACGAAAGAAGGTTCACTTATCGCGAAAAGTAAAAAACCAGCAGTTCACGGTGTTTTAATTTCGTATTTTCACGAGTAATGAAAAGCATAAACACTTAAACCCGTATCACAATAACTAGAGAACGCAACTATTTGAAGTTCTGTCTTCAGTTCCTAAGACAAATTTTATTACAAGCAAGAAAACTTAAAAAATAATGATAAAATAGGAATGATTCACACGCGCATAGTTTTCATATTTATTTCGAGAAGGCAATAAACTCGTAAAATCAAACGTGGACAACATTTCTGACCCTTCCTTGCCTTTATCCTGAGAGGTCGTTTTTGCACCAAGCGTGCAGAATCGCAAGATGACTCGTGCAAGGAGCACACATGATTTTTTGTATTGATGGTGTGGTTTACAAAACGCCTTTCAGCAAAAAAGAAACTATCGGGAAACAGCATGGTGCGATCTCGTTCTGAAATAAAGCCATTGAATTATAATCAGAAAACATCTTTTTCTCGTCAGGCTGAAAGGAAATTCTGATTTTGCCTATATTTCGGCGGGAGAGCGACCCACCTGGCGAAAAGTTTGAGATCTAAGGAAAACTACCACTGGGTAAGTTCGTTTTAAATTCTCAATTTCGCAGTCATTGTTTGCAAAGCAAGAAAATGAAACCTCAATTTACATATGAATAAGAAAAAAGAAGCACTGGGCTGCCTTCTTTATTTTTGCCGAGAAGATTATTTCAAAGAATCACCGAAAAAACCCAAAACAAGCCAACGCATAAAAGCAGAACAGAGTAGAGATCTATTACTGGTAGTTATGTTCGATTTGGCTCTCGATGCTGCCTTCAGCGAACCTGCTAATACAAAGTTCTAATTAACAATTGGTTCATGCTTTAGCGTGCACTATCGAGTTATGGAGCACGCGGGAAGTTTGGAGAGCACGAAAGAAGCGTAAGAGTTGCCCGAGGCGATAGCCGAGGGCAACTCTAGCTTCTTGAGTGCTCTCCAAACTTCCCACGTGCTCCATAACTCGATAGTGCACAGCTGAAAGCATGAACCAATTGTTTTAGAACATAGCCGGTAGAATTGTGCATCAAATCCGCCGGGAAAAATGGACAACAATATCAGTTGAAGCGAATCGTGACGGCGCTGATGCCGAGTCTCCTTTTCCTTTGTTTTTCTCTTTTTCTGCCTCATTTAAGAACTCTAGCCCAAGGGAAAAGGTCGAAACATTGTCTTCGTTTTCGGACTAGTAGGCCGAGTTTCTGTTTGTATCCATTATTGTCGCGAAATATATTATTTTTCCCGCGCTAACAATCGGCCGCTCGCGCGAAAAAAAAATTTCTGGCGAAGCGATTTGCTGACGCTGTCAGCGTGCACTATCGGGATTTTGAGCACGCTTACAAATATTGAATTTGACTGCGCGGTTCTGCTAGCTATGTTCTTAAGACAATTATATGTTGTTGTTTTTATTTGCCTTTTCGGTTTCGCCGTCGCGACAGCCTAAACTTCCTAATAACAACACATTGGAATTATTTTTAAAATCCTACCCTTGGATGAATTTTTGGGAAACTGGTTATGTAAAAGTAGGGGATATGTGACCCATGGTAGAAGAAAACGGGACCAACGGAACGATTAGAAGACCTTACTAATGGCGATAAAACGTCGATCACCTGCTGTTTAAAAAGCGTCTTGAGTGAAATACTCTAAGATGAAAGAAACAGGTCAAAATCTGTCATGAAAAGTATACCATTGACTCTCTTTAAGTATATCTTTGTTTTCTAATATTGAGAGTTTTTGAGGGGAATACATTTGCATTCAAAGTTTTCCTCGACGATTGTCTTGAAAAAGAGGAAATCAATGTTGATTTACATTTAAAACAGCCATTGTCGTCCGGCATCAGGTAATGGATTGATATTCGGGTTCAAGATGTTTTTCACATGACGTGGGAGGTAAAATCTTCCGACTTTTACTGTTATAAACAAAAGAAAAGTTTAAAATACGTCAAACTTTACAATTCTCTCAAGTAAGGAATTGTCAAATTATCGGTTTTGCCTATAATGGCTACTAATTATTGACAAAATTAATACTACCCGTTAAACGTCACAGTTTCCTTTGCGTGACCCGATGAACAAGTCAAGTAAGTAATTTACACTTTTTCCTGTATTGAAAAATTGAATGTTGAGGATAGAGAAAATTAAAGAAAGAAGTTTAATTTTATGACACAAGTCTTTGAATGAAAGGCAGATCTCGACGAGCGTGACGCTTCACTTTCATAAATAAAGTAATGAACGTTTGCATTCATCGAAATCACCCGCGTAAATTTAACAGGAAAATTTACATTAGGGTTAATTTTAAAATTTGAAGGTGTCCTCTTCAAAACTTGTCCTCAATACTGGTTATAGTACTTCCCCTTAATCAGAAATCGTCGCTGATTAGCAACTTATGATGGGTATGCTGTGTTCCAGCCTAACTAATGCATGACACTGAAAATTCTATCTATTCTATATTCTGCCTTTGGCCCTGCGTCATGTGCAAAAACAGTTTTCGAAAGTCGGTAAAGAGCGGCAAAAATCTGTCTCTCTGTGATGCGATTATAATTTGTTGTGTCGAACTGCAAACGAAGTTTTAGATATTAGCGTCTGAAGTTATCGGCATGAATTCAATCTTAAGTTACATCAGTTGCTAATCCTAACTTGTCAGGTTTGTTTAATCTGTTACTTATTTTAAAGTTTTCTGAATGAGATGCGACAAATTTTATCTAAAGGCAAAAAACGGGCTCGGAAAAGTTCCATCTTTAACCAATCAAAGAGAGTGAATTTCTTAAGGCTTTGCAATTTTTCTTGATAACACATGATTAACTCAACTCGTATATACTCGGAAGTTTGTAAGGCCACCGTTTCGAAAATTAAGTGTAAACTACAAATAACTTCGCCAGACATATGTGAAATGAGATTGGACATGTGAAAGATGAGTCTAGGCAATAAAATTGAGTCAAGTTAACACCTTACCTTTGCCATACGTAAAATGAATCAACAGCGCAGTCCAAGCCACCAAAACAAATTTTATCAAAGAACTTCCCATAGCAAAGAACTTCCCATGCCCTCTTGAAGAAAAAATGCTGCTATATTTATATACTAGGTGAAACAAAAATGCTGTGTTAAGCACTCACTTAGCAGTGTTTGAAGCGATTGTTTCCAAGAATAAGGGCTTGTTATGATAGAAAGTTGATATCTTACCATCCGTCACGTGCTCATCTCCCCCAATAACAATAATAAAGTACAGAATCTGTTTATTTCTACTTTCCGTTATATTAATGTATGCAGGTGAACAAAAACTATTTGGGCTATTGCAATACTGTTGGATCAGTTAGGATATTTAGGATCGTGGAAACATGACTTAATTCAGTATAAAACATTTCAATTCCGCAATTACCAAATTTATGGAATTTCACTTTTAATACTGAAAGTGAAGACACATTCTATAGAAAAAGATGAAAACAGGTGAAAACGCTGGAAGAAATTATGCATTTGACTGTATTTGGCTAGAAGAGAAATATAAGACAAATCTGATGTAACATTTGTCTGTAGACAAAAGAGGATAAATGTGAGACAAATTTGTGATCACATTTGTCATGGACAAATGTATAACAATTCCTCTACTCGCTCCGACGAAGGGCTAACGCTCGAAACGTCAGCTTTTGTGATCGTTACGGTGGCCAATTTACCATTTCAACTTTGTTGATATATCCAAATTATTTCGTTACTCCCACCGACGCAGCCCCAAACAGTTTCTTTCGAAACTACCAGCCTTTATAACAAATAGAGCATAAATATAACACCATTGTATTTGCACTCAGAAAAATATAGGGTAAAAATGAATAAATTTGAAGCAGAAATCAGTGGTGTCCAAATCACTATATATCTTTCTCCTCATTGATTATTGGGTGTTTTTTCAGGTAAAGTCTGAATTTGAGGTTTTAGAGCCAACTGTTATGCGATTTCAACAGAGAAATAAAGTAAAAGAAGGAAGAAGTTAATATATTATTAAACAAATAAATAACAGCAAGAAAACAGGAAGGAATCAACTTTCAATTATCCATTAACTTTATTCTTTAAAATTTTTAAGTCATGAACAGTGGAACAATTCAGTAAAATACTCTTTATAATGAAAGTAAGTAAAAACAAGCTTTAAGTGAATATTCCTGCCAATGTCACCCTAATGTCATTACATTCCAGCAGCTTGTAGCTGGCAAAACAAGAAAATAATCCATGATTATATAATGAAATACTTATGTCAGAATTGTCTGATTAAATATTTGGAGGATGTTCCCATTAATTTGAATAGTAATTTTAAAATATCAGAAAATACTGTAATGCAAATGTTTTTTTCCAAAGAGAATCCATAATTCTCAGGAAATATGTATGTTGCTTCCCACATTGTGCTGCACCTGGTGATGACCAATCAATGAAACTGATAATTGATACTAACCGATGGCAGTTAATTGATTAATATCAGAAAGCGACGACAAATTGACAATGAAAAAACCTGTATTTTATCACCAGCAGTAGTAGCTGAAAATATTTAAGTATGATTATATATGATCAATATGTGTACTGTAAAAAATTGATGACAATGAATCACTGTAATCAAGCAATACTCAATTTTGAATTCCCGCCACAATTCGGTCACAGTCTGCTTCACGGCTGGCCGAGTCGTCAGATTGAGGCTAACACAACGTTCTTCGTGAAGTTTTCCTAGAAAACTGTTGTTTACCACTTCACACATGACTTCAAGTGATAATTTTAGCAATCTAAATCATTTCAAATCTACAAACGATTTAAGAAAACTCAAAGTAGAAGAGCTGAAAGCGATCTTGAGGAATTTTGGCGAGCCAACAAGCGGAAAAAAGAAGATCTTGTCCTGCGTTGCTTCGTTCTTCTCAAACGATCTAAAGCCGGTCCTTTGATTGATACAAACAACGATTCTGTGCCTTCTACATCCTATACAGCTGATGTTACTTATGAAGTAATCTTATGAAGAAGACATCGAAATACAGCAACCTAAGTTCTGAAAAGAGATATTCTTTGGGCCAAGCCAAACTTGCACCATTTAAAGGCAAGAAAAGCTAATAATACTACTGTACTTTTGGAAAGAGAATAACCCATCCATTATAGACGAGGTATTTGAGGCTCTCAAGTGTCAAGTTTTATCTTGAAATCATAAAAAAATTCTTACTAGTACTTACCCCGCAGGACACTTGCAAGCGGCCTTTACTATATCGTTGTTCGTTCGATCAAAAAACAAAACAGACTTGTATTTCTCGGATTTCATAGAGGCCAGAACCTCTGCTTCAACAAATACATGGCTGCCTTTTTGGCAAAGTTTAAGATCCTTGATGTGGCCTTCTTTGAAAATGTTGAAGGCTTTCAACTTTTTGTATCCAGCGCTTGCTGACACATCGAGGTTGCTGTATTTCGATGTCTTGTTCACAAGATAATCATAGAGTTGGACAAACGTAAACGCGGGTAGTTCTCTCAGGTCTTTGCTCCACACGCAATTATTAGCTTCCCTAATGATTACTTCATAAGTAACATCAGCTTTATAGGATGTAAAAGGCACAGAATCGTTGTTTGTATCAATCAAAGGACGGCCTTTAGATCGTTCGACAAGAACGAAGCAACGCAGGACAAGATCTTCTGTTTTTTCCGCTTGTTGGCTCGCCAAAATTCCTCAAGATCGCCTTCAGCTCTTCTACTTTGAGTTTTCTTAAATCGTTTGTAGATTTGAAATGATTTAGATCGCTAAAATTATCACTTGAAGCCATGTGTGAAGTTGTAAACAACAGTTTGCTAGGAAAACTACACGAAGAACGCTGTGCTAGCCTCAATCCGACGACTCGGCCAGCCGCGAAGCAGACTGTGACCGAATTGTGGCGGGAATTCGAAAATGGAGTATTTGATTTGCATTTTTTTTACATTCATAGACCACTTCCATAAATGACTGCGGGATTAATATTTTTTTGTCTAGATTTAAATTAGCCCCTCTGGCCTCGTTCTCTAGTACAAAATTCAAAAGAATACACTATCTCAAGCAAGGCCAGAAGGGCTAATTTAAATTTCAACAAAAGAATATTAATCCAGCAGTCATTTATGAAAGTGGTCTATGCAGTGTGGTCTTTCATCATGTTACAACAAACAAATCATGTGGTTCCAGAAAATACCCATACTTACCAAAAGGATAGTTATTGGAAATTACGAGAGGGAGGGGTCTCGAAAGCCAAAATTCTTAAGGGATCGTATGAAGTAAAACTGAAAATTCAAGAGGGGTGGGAGGGTCTGAACAGAAGAACCATCCTTGGGGGAGGTATGGGTACTTTCTGGAACCACACATGCACATTTTCAGAAACATTTTCAGCAATCGTGGTTCTTACAGCTAAACTCAGAAAACTGTGAATGCCTGAAATATTTCAAAAATTGTTGATTGTTTTGTGACCAGTCACAAGAAAGTTCAGGACATGCAAGCAAAACTCAAACCAAAAACTAATTACTGTTCTGTTTGTGGTTTTGTTTCCTTGTTTATGATGTTGCAACACAGTAACATTGCATTTCTGGAGTTCAAGGTTTTCTGAGTTTCATGGTAAAATACAGTAGTTGTCAGTAGCAACACACTAAAAACTCAATTCTAATTACTAGTAAATTTTTCATTCAAGTGGTAATACAAAGAGAACATTTTCTCTCTTCTATGTTTTCACAGTTCCAAAAAATTTGCATTGAATTCTTTGAACAGGAAGGTACGATGCAGGTCCTAGTGGTTCAAAAATGTCCTTACATCAAATTTCTATGGTTCCACTCTGGCGCTTACGTCTGTCTGAGTGCTTCTGAAACCATGAAACATAGGCCATGACAAGGGTTTCCACTGACCATGGAGGCAAATATCGTTTCATGTATTACCGGACAACTGCAGGCCTTGCATCTGATGTGTCAGTATCTATTTGGCCACCAACTCCAACCCAAGCTGCGATGACATAGGAAGAACGCTCACTTCTTGAGTCAAGGGAGCTATACCGCTCACTGCAGAATTCCACGCTGGCATAACGGTAAAAAATGACAGTTCCATTTCTGAATTCCACTCCTTCTAGAAATGCTGAATAAGACTCCATAAGAAAGTTAAGTTCATCATCATCCAGGTAATCAAATCAAACCTCTGGTTGGATGATGAATCATGTACTTGTGTCTCTCCTCACAGAGTAGATTACCTGGATGATGATGAACTTAACTTTCTAATGGAGTCGTATTCAACATTTCTTTATAACATAACCAAAGTAAAGCGCGCGCTCTGATTGGTCAATTTAGCGTCCCCCATTTGCCCATGGGTGTACGCTACTGACGTGAGCAAATGCAAAGATTATTTTTCGGCGCGCGCTTGTTTTTTTCTGGTCACGTAAGATTTGTTAGATAAAAGGGAACTCTTTAGCTACAATGTGATAATGTTATGTTATAAAACAAATGGTAAACACCACAGCGTACACTGTTGAGTTATGGATGCACTTGGGAGGTTTGCTAAGCACTCAAGAAGGTAGAGTCGCTCTCGGCTATCGCCTCGAGCGACTCTTACGCTACTTTCGTTCTTAGCAACCTCCCGCGTGCATCCATAACTCAATAGTGTACGCTGTGGTGTTTACCATTTGTTAAAGAAGGAGTGGAATTCAGAAATGGAACTGATGTCCTGAAGAGGATCCATGCTTCTGTTCTTAATTTGGCTGAATACAGGATCAACGTGTTTACAACACTATAGGAAAATAATTAGCTACTGTGGTGATTATGTCATAAAAAATTTGAATTTGATAGCTTGATAGTTAACTTTCTAGCCTAAAATAAAGCCTCAGATGCTTACAGTCAACCAGATATTCTTTTGATTGCAAACTTGCAAACTTTTGCCTCATCATTGGTATTTGATTGACAGTTTGAGTCGAGCAAGTTTTAACCTATACAAGCAAGTTGCAACTTTCACAATCAAATTTGCTAAAGCAAGTTTCCAAGTTCCCGTTTTCATTTTGCGGTATAAAACAAGGTAAGACCAGCTCTGTTTCAAAGAAACAGAGTAAAATCAGTCAGCCGTCGCCCGCCTGTTTATTGAGAGACTGCGACAAATAAGTGATGGGTTTAAAATTAAAAGCGTAAGCCGTAACTTTGCAGGACAGATTTGATAATTTAAGGGAAATTCACAGTTTGGCAATTTGGAGCTAAGCCTGGCGCTAATTCATCGCAGTCTGTTGATTAACAGCAAATATTAGGCAATATCATTCTGTTTATTTGAAACTGAGCTTGTCTTACCTGACTTTATATGGCAAAATGAAAACCAGGCCTTGAGAACTTGCTCCAGCAAATTCAAATTGAAAGTTTCAACCTGTTCACATAGGTTGCAGTTTGCTGGACTCAGACTGTCATCAAATACCAATGTTGAGGGAGAAGTTTGCAAGGTTGCCATCAAAAGAACATCTGGGTAACATTTGACTATAGAAACTTATAGTCAAATTGGTTGCCTCCTGATGGGAACTCTAGAATATTGCATTGTGATGTTAAAATATTGATTGACAGCTTACTGAATGTAACTTGCAACTTTCACTTCAAATTTGCTAGAATAGTTTGTGAATTAAATTCAAGTTCCATTTTCCTATATAAAACAAGGTAATTACTGATCTGTTTCTAGGAAAAAAAAATAAAATTGCTCAATGTTTAAAGAAGTACTGGTAGTTATACACCTGATTAAACAGAGATGAAATTATATATTTGTTATTCACTAGGCGGGAGGTCCGTAATGGGAAAAACTGTGCCCGAGGCCTTGGATACCGCCCTTGCCAAAAGAACCCGAAAGAATTTAGGGCTACAATTAAGAGTTTAAATTACAGGAAGATCCTCTATACTGGACTAAACAATTGCTTAGCGAATAGATGATGAACAAAACAGACGTTATTGAAATTAAAGATTTGGGCTTTATTTACATTATGGTAAAGGCTTCCGAGAAAACTTTAAAACACGATCTGACACTGTCAATTTAAGAGAAAAAAAATTGAATAAACTGAATAAATTGTCTCCTGCTTCTGAAAAGTTTAGGTACAGTGTAGAATTATAACTTTTTGGGAGGAAACTGTCAACTTATCTACGTCTCCATTTAAACAAACTGGGTACAAGTAGTTCATGAAAGGACCCTAACATGTTAAATTTTATTAGTTGGCTGCAAGTCAGGTGTTTGGCTCTGCTCTGACCCACTTGCGGAGCAAAATATTATAATATTTTCAAGTGTTGAGGATTGGTAAGTCGATCATAACCAAATGATTACTCTCACGCTCTAATAAACCTCAGCTGTCGGACATACTCGCTTCAGGGTCATAAGCTTCTGGATCATGACATCCATAGCCTCGCTTTCGTGTAACCGGAAACGGGAGGGCTGAATCATAATATAATAATAATAATAATAATATAGATCAATTTCTATAGCGCATTTCCATGTAAATGCTCTAATGCGCTTTACAACACTGTGCGGGGGACTTTTCCAGACTGCCGGCGGCAGTTTACAATTAATAAAGGAGAAATTTTTACAGATGCCCCCTCCCCCCCTTCCCAGTAAACAGGCCAGACCACATCACAGTAATCTCGTGATGTGGGTTCTTTAACGTCCCTTGCCGAAATTAACTAATTGATAGGTGCAGGAGACGGGACCTCCGGCTTTACGTCCTATCCGAGAAGACGAAGCAATGTGAGTGAAGCGTCTTGCTTAAGGACACAACGTCAAGCCCCAGCCAGGACTTGAACCCGGGCCATCTGACCTAGAGTCCAGCGCACTGACCACTGGACTACTCACGCCTCACCTCATCATGCAAAAAGTGTCACTCTCATGCTATCAAGTATAATACTGTACTTTGAAAACACCAAATAAGCCATTCACGAGAACGTAATTCTTTGCTACAGTTGACAATGAATAATAAGCACTTTGTATCTGGCGTTTGTTAGAAAAAAATCTGTTAAATTCCGCGTTCGCTCCCTTGCTCTTTATGTGGCAAATGAATGCGTTTAACTCTTGCCATGAGCGAACGAAAAGAAATGATTCGGATCCATCGGGTTCCCTGTCAATCAGGTTTATCATTATAAGTAAAAACAACACCGCCACTTCTTGGAGATCATCGAGAGGCCTAGTGGCACGGAGAACGAGCTGGAGCAGATCAAGAGGTCTGGCTTCGAGACCTGGTCCCAGCCAACTCTCAGAAAAATCCGTAAAAAGGCCGGAGGCTACCCTCTATGGTTCACGTCCAGTAGAAGTATACATACTCGCTTGAAGAGGGAGGGGGAGGGACGGAGGGCATGGGTTCGAGCCCCGTGGGCAGTTTCTTGACGATTCGGTATTCCTCAAAGGATCATATTCGTATTTGTTTAAAATCCATGTTAGAGTGCAACTTTCCTTAAGCCTCTTTTTTCCTATTCGTTTGACATTTTGTACGTTACAAAGTTTACAAAGCGACCATTGGTAATACAACTCCGGACTCTAAAGATTTCAAGAGTTCTGATAATTCTGCTTATCTAACCGTGTCTTAATTTATGAAAGGAAAGGAAAAAACAGTTGCAAAAGAAAAATAAAATAGGAAAATCCTCGCATACATTTTCCCTTTTAAAATTGAAGAACCTGATATCGGTTTCTTAAAATTGATCCCGAACGAAAAGAAGCCTTCAAAACAAAACACAAAAAAAACAAAAAACAAGTCTCCAAGTTATACGATATATACTGGATGACAACATGAAAAGCTGCATATAGTGCCTTTGAATACTCCCTTTGCTCGTTCTGCAAAATGCCTGTATAACACTTGAAAAAAAACAGCGCGAAAGTTTCGTTTTAGATTTGTTGTTGGCTCTATAAGCACTATGAACGAACCAAAGCTCCACAGAAAACATAGAAGTCGAGAGAAGCAGTGTTCAGTTGTAGCTTGTAATAATTTTGAATATCTAAGCGACGGAACACCATCGAAAATTCACTTCTTTAAGTTTCCAACCAAGCCATCGCTTCGAACTCGATGGTGCAATTTAATCAAGTGGCAGCGCGGCAGAGACGGCTTTTATGTGAAACCTTCAACGGTCGTATGCGGCCATCATTTTAAGGAAAATGACCTATGCAAACCTCCGGGAGGAACGCGGTACAAGGTACGACTAGGTATGTTTTTGTACTTTGGAGAGCGTTTTCGAATTTATGCGTTTACGGTGAGCGTTTTCATCGTCTTCGTGTGGACGGAAGGCCTAATCGCATAAAAAAGTTTGCGTTTACTAGCGTTTGCGTTTACAATCGTCTTCGTGTGGACGGGGCCTAAGACTATCGAATTATCAAGTTGAACTCAAGATTATTATGGTATTTATATTTTTCAGGAGCAGAGCCATCCATATTCCATAGTCGTAGAGTTGTACGAGGTTGAACGACGGTATATTTCGTAAGTCCTTGCTCCACTAACATCCCCGAGAGGCTTGATCTCTAGACAAAACTTCGTACGTTATTTCGTGGTCACTTTTGGTGTTCGAAATCAACGATATCAATGGCTGTTCTTGTTTTGAAACGTTGTTTCAAACGTTGGAAACGTTGGCTCGACGCAGACCACTTTTCTTTGATAAATAGCTTGACATCTTAGGACAAGATCAGCCTTCTTGCCGCCACATGGCTGGTTTTCTACTTTCAATATTTCAATATTTCAAGATTTTTACACGCTCGCACTTGGTTTGTTTGTATACTACAATGATATGATACAGGGTTAGCCTCGTTTTCACGCTTGAAAGTATCTGCAAACATTCGAACAGCGGTTATCAGCACAGAACGCGAAACTGGAGTATTAGATACATATGCCAAACGCTAAAACTCTTGCAAGGATTGTATTTGAAATAGGTATCCTATTTACAAGTTATTTGGAGCAAGGTGATTGTAAATCAAGATGTTATGAAGAAAAAATTAAAAATGCATTGAGTTTACTTTGATGGTGGAATTTTGGAGGTGCTTCCCTCACAATGCTGGAGAGAACAAGTCGGAGAATGATGAAAGGCCGTCTCAGAAATGGCTGCTCGCACTAAATATTTAGTTTATGGAGATATAATTGGATCATGAAACAAATTCAAGTCATTTGCTTCTATCAACACTTGAAAACTTGAAAAGAAAGCATAATTTTCGATCTAAAGGCCGAAACTCATATGCATTGATAAGGGCTAAAGCGGATTTTCTAAACTAATGAAAGAAAAGTAGCGCGCTACGTTATGGCCATCAATGATTAAAGAGCTATTAAGGCTTCTGTTTTTTAATATCGCTCGATATGACCGGAAAAAAGGCCTGAGCAAAAATTGCAATTTAGGCAATGTAAAACCTAAAAAAGAAAAAAAAGAAGTAAAAATCTTCAAGAAAAGACTTTGTCTACGTTGTTCTTAGACTCCCCTTGAATGATTTTAAACTATTTGATTTAGTCTATTTAGATCATAGTAAAGACAGAATTTACTTGAAAGCTCAGGAGTAACTGTTCTTTGATAAGATCTCGCTATATGGGATGTAATGGTAATATCAAGAAAATTTCTGTTAATCCTGAGTCCAAATCATCTGAACTTTCTACCCGGAAAAAATCTTCCTTACAAATGCTTCTAAATAATGAAAAAAAGTCTTCCCTTGGAGTTTAATCCGGTCGGCTGCAGCATGTAGACACACACGGAGTACTACTGTTTTATCCGGACGGGATGATAATAATAATAATAATGGTTTATCAGCATACCCATCTGAGGAGCGGCTTTTCTATGTTACAAACTAAATACGAACTAGTTAAAAACATATCGTATTTAGAAATTTCTAATACTCGATACTGGACTTTCCCCACTGGGGAATTTTCTTGGGGAACATACTTTGTGAGGTAAATGCTGAGTGGGATCCTGATCTATCATAAGTTCCCGACCAGCATTTACCTCACAACATATGTTCCCCAAGGAAAATTCCCTTGTGGGGAGATACATTACGAGGTCTTAGTACCTTCCTTTGAAACACAGATAGAACTTTCGCCGAAAAACTCTTTAAACTACCAAGAGAGCCTTGTCATGCAGTCGCAGTCTTGCAATTGTTGATGCCGATTAAGGGAAATAGAACACCTCCACTTCGTCGGGAGTAAATCTGAGACTCCCAGCTGACACTGTATGCTTTTCCTTTACTTCATTTGGAGCCAAGAAGGTTTGGCCAAATCTGGCGTACGAATGATAGTTATGACCTGCGTTGTCAGCAATATGAATGTCGTGGCCTCCACCAAATGTTGGACCATAGCTTATGTCCATGTAAATGGCTTGGGAATCATGCCTCACCATACTCTTAAACGGCATCACTCCTTCTCTGTTTTTGAGCGAATAAATGAAAGCCTTGTCTGTCTTGCGATAACCTTTTTTGGAATCGTCATCTACAGGTCAAGACAATAAGCAATGGGAAAAATTGCAAGCTTTTTAGAGGTAATTTTTTTTTTTAGCTTTCTTATTTTCTCTATAAAAGAAATACTCTAATGTTTTATTTTGTGTATATTTCCGTCATGAATTTTGTCAAAACTGAAATGGCGATATAGAAATATAGAGATCTGAATGCATTCTAAAGAGTATACAATAACATTCTTCCTTACCACAGTAAGCCCATTTTTATTGAAGACAGTATCGAATGAGCACCATGGTATAGGAGCACCTTTGCGTGTACAGGAGTTGTAGGCAGGTCCTTCATACTTGAAAGGAAATACACAACAGGGACTCGACGGGTCTATTGTTCTTGCTTCCTGAGGAAAACCTGCCAAGAAAATGTTTTGAATCAGTGAGTTAGGTCGCCGCTTGCAGCGAAATTAGACGACTCGCTTTTATTTAACTATTGCCCAGGCGAAGCCACGAAGCCTAGTATTCCGAGGCGAGAATTCGAAGTCAACGTTTCTGCAATGGCTGCCACCATTTGTTCTGACGTCTCTCTTTGTTTCTCCTTCCTGAAATTTGCATCTTTCGGCAGAGTTTGGGTATGTTGGTTGTTTGCATTGTCCAACATCATTTTTTGCAGATAAGTAGCAAGGGGGTAATATCTTAGATTAACAGAAATGAGCTAGGAAACGTAATAACCAGCCTAGTTCTTAAAATTACTACATGCAGATATCTGCTGACCGCCTCCCGGTTAGCTCAATTGATAGAGCGCTGGACTGATGTGCGGGAGGTCGAGGGTTCGAGCCCCGGCCGGACCATCACTCAAGGTCTTAAAATAAATGAGAAGAATATGCTGCCTTTCTATAACATCAAGAAATGGTTTAGATATTCTAGTCTTCTCGGATAGAGACGAATAAATGGAGGTCCCGTCTCCTGCAGGGTTAGGGGTAGGAGACGTTAATTTCCCACTCACGAGATTACTGTGTGATGGATGTCCTCCCCTGGGGTGGGATGGGTGGGTGTTGTCTTGCGATTATATGAGTCTCTGGCTCGGGCAATAT
>NC_142520.1:31689314-31736814 GCF_964205215.1 Stylophora pistillata
TCGCTTAAGCTCCCTAATAAGCATAGTCGTACAACGATCACAACTCCACCACTTTCCCAACACGAGTGATACATTTCCTTAATTCGCGAACCGCTCTCTCCGACTCAAGTGTTGATTCGCTGAAATTTTAAGACCTGTCAAACCACAAATTAGCAAGAACGCTCTGGTTGGTGCGACATCGAAAAATACTTCAATTTGATTGGTTTGTGATACACCAAAAAATTGGGCCAATCACATTGCGTTGAGATACACCACAAAAAAAGATGCGCCAATCAGATTGCTTAGAGATAAACCAAACATATAACTAACATATAGTTATTTAAAAAAAAAAAAAAAAATTAAAAAATTGGGCATTGATTCGTGAGGCAAACAAATCCACCTCAGGGAGGTAATCTTAGGTATTTAATGCTTTAGTCAATATTGCTCTGTCAATCATCCACTCTGTGTTTGTACTGGTCTTCCTAGATTCCGCATCTGCCTTTAGATTTTCTACCCCTGGGATATGAATTGCGCTAAGCCAAATATGACGGGTTATTCACCATTCCCATATTCTTTTAGCGAGGTTGTTGCAATCCCAGGAGTGACTGGTTCCCATATGGTCAATAACAGCGATAGTTGTTGCGTTATCGATGCGCAATCTGATGTGGGTGTTGCGTAAATGCGAGCAGTAAGTTTGTAGCCCAAGAAAAGCAGCAAAAAGTTCAAGATAATTGATATGGTGGCGTATTTCTTCTACCGACCAGGAACCACCGGTACTGTTCTCATTATAGACAGCCCCCCCCCCCCCCAACCAGTGCGTGACGCATCTGTTGTAATTATATGCGAAGGGAGAGTGTGACTTATCACATTTTTGGCGTTAATCACGTTTTCTGACCACCATGTCAATTCGCCTATGGCCTCCGTAGATAGGGAGGTATGTTTATCGAAATCGCCGTGATGTGAGAGGTAGTTTTGTCTCTGTCCAAATGTCGGAAATACAGGGGACCGTACATTACTCCTGGGAAAGAGGAGATGACTTTCCCCATGATTTGAGCGACTTCGCGAATGGTCGGTGATTCTGAGCGGGAAAGCGTTAAACAATCCGCTCTAAGCGCAGAAGCTTTTTCGGGGGTAAGTCTAATGGTCATGTCGGCCGAGTTGATAATAAAACCCAAAAGGGAAATTTCCTTCGAAGGAGTAAAGACGGATTTGATTGGATGAATAATGAATCCTAATTCTTTGTTTGCACGTGACGTCGGCATAAATTAAAAAACCTGGGTCAGCCATGTTGGGGGATAAGCACGCGTTACAATCCCTGTAACGTAGCTGTCTGAAGTGTAAGTTGAAGGTGTTACGCATATACTTGTCAATGTCATGCATTCTAAACAGCTGTCAATACTTGTCATTAGGTATGCCAATGCAGACTATTTTAAGACTTGTGCTGTAGTTTGGATTGTAATACCTTTATTTTGTGTGAACGGTAAATTTTTTTGTTGGATACTACACCGCCCACGTGCTTTGCGGAAGCCGGTATGATCCTTTTACAGTTTTAGTTTCCCCTCTTATCATGCCACAACTCAGTGTTGTCTTTGGTTGTTTTGAATTTGGTTGTGTTACAGGTATGAACAAGCAAGCAATTGAAAAGTGGTAATTGTTTAAGCTTTCAAGGCTGTATGTTTCTTTTGTAATAAAAATTTTCCAAACTTGGCGCATACGTATATAGTTTAGTTTGAGATTCAAATAATTACTGATACTTGTGGGGTTGATGCTGTGTTTTCTAAATAGTGATAATAACAACACAAACTGGGGGATAACCACGCACATACTTTGCGGAAGCCGGTATTGTTCGTTGGTAAAGACAAAACCAGGTGAGTCTCTGGCTCCTATTGACAAAGCTGCCATAGTGTGCTATGCACTCACCAATTTATCAGAGTCCATAAATTGTACCATTTGATCGTGGTGAACTTACAACCAATTTCATTCCAGGTACTTCATGTACAATTGTTCATATAAAGGCTGTAGTTAAGGCTAACCACAATCTGTCATTAAAGAACTTCAGTAATTCTCAAGTTGACAAAAACACAGCTTTAAGGTACACCATTGACAAGCAACATTTGTTTAGTTTGTGTCACAGATGCTAGTCGTTAATAGATACCTATACGACAAACAACCATAAACGTGATTACCCTGTTTCTGTCGTTCAAGCGGGTTACCACCGAGCTCAACTTATTGATCGACATTCAGCATTACAAACGTCGCATAAGGAAGATTCCGACCGCATTCCATTCACTCTCACGTTTCACCCTCACAACCACTCAGTTAAATCCATCATTCTTAAAAACTTTAAATTACTTCAAAACGATCCAGAGACAAGCACTATCTTTTCGCAGCCTCCGCTCATTTCATTCAAACGCGACAAAAACATAGGCAATTTTTTGGTCAGAAGTTCTTTTCAGACTAATGACCAACCAGGTACTTTTAAATGCGCTCGTGCACGAAAACGTGTCCTTTCATTTACAACACTGATAAAATATCGGGACCTAAACGATCCATTAAGATCACCGAGCACTTCACGTGCACCTTCGCCAAAGTAATCTATTGCATAACTTGCACTTATTGCAAAAAGAGATACATCGGCGAAACAGGCAGAAGACTAGGTGATCGATTCCGAGAACACCTTCGAGACGTGGAAAGGAATGACAAGGACACATCGAAACCAGTCGTTAGACATTTTAATTTACCTAATTATTCTACGTAACATGAGGCAATCTGCGGTCTTTCCTTGCACTTAGTAGCACAGAAAGCCGTAAAAATCTTGAACAAAAGCTCATCTTTCAAACCGGCAGTCTAAATCCCACAGGGATCAACGAACGCTTTTCATTCCACTAATTTATTCATGTTTTTCTTGTTGCCATGTTCCCACCAAGAACGTAGCTCCATTTTCTGCCTTTAAAAGCACACACAACCCACAATTCCTCTATTCGCTCCGACGAAGGGCTAACGCTCGAAACGTCAGCTTTTGTAATCGTTACGGTGGCCAATTTACCATTTCAACTTTGTTGATATATCCAAATTATTTCGTTACTCCCACCGACGCAGCCCCAAACAGTTTCTTTCGAAACTATCAGCCTTTTAACAAGCAGATAGTCTTTTCCTGAATGCAATTTCAATTCATCGCCGGTTACCGCCCAGCATTTCTCTTTACACTTACTGTTATAAAATTTACATTCTTCAGTAGATGGAGTGCAACATTCCTTAATTACTTAGAGTACATGTCTAAAAATTGCAATAGAATTGCTTTTGTAAGTGTAGCTGATTTGCGCTTAGTGCACTAAGAATTTCAACCTTTTCTTTAGGTCAATAACGTTTTGTGTAGCTGTTCCGTTTTGGCACCAAAATTCAGTAGCAAAGAATGTGGAGTCGAATTAGCCTTTTTTATATTTAAATAGGCGCAACGAATTTAAATACTTGGAATTGTCTAACAGCCGACCGAACACATCCGCTAAAAGAACATGTAAAGAACCGTGTAAAGATTTATGGACTACCCAACAGAATTGTAAGTAACACTTCGCTGCGAATATTTCAGCCCCTCAAGTGTAATTTCATATTTAAAACGCATTTCATTCATTTCCTTTGCAGTTTGGCTGTTGCCGATGTTAACGTTGGCAACCAGCGTAGAAATAATCTATGCATCTGTCGCCTGTAAATTTAAGCAACGCTTAGTTACGTTAGCGCGAATCACTAGCCTTAAGGAAGATAGAACACCTCTACTTCATCGGGAGTAAAACTGAGACTCCCTGCTAACACTGTATCCTCTTCCTTTACTTCACTTGGAAAATAACTCTTTGCTGATAGCTGGCTTTCAACAATCCCTGCTTCCCTTTACGGAAGTTTTTTTCCCAGGATTTCTTAGTTTTGGCTGAGTACTAGCCATGGTGATGGTTTCATTTCATGACGACGCCATTTTGAGATACCTGGAAATGGACGCAGGATCTACTTCACTCTCTAAATGCGGAAAATGAGGTCACTGACGTGAAACGATCAGATGGCAGAAGCACTTTCTCCAAAGGAGGAAAACGTCGCCCCTGTTGTCACGAGTGCGAGTGAAACGACAGAATTAATTGCATTTACAGGAAAGTACCCCGCGAAGAATCCCGTTGTTACCTGACTTTGGTGAACGCGTAAAGATTAACATTTCAAAATGATTATGTGACGTGTCGTGGTTTTACGACTCTAAAATAGGTTATAAAAACCTGGCTATTCCGCAGGCTTTGTTTAAGCTGTTCTTTACTTCCCCCAGTTTAAATATGATATTGAACTACGTAATTTTGATTAGACATAAATAAAAACTTGATTGAAAGCACAAGCCGGATAAGCTGTTCATCCGACAGATCTTACTGCAAAGAATGTAACAATAATATCAATAACAAAAGTAAAGAACCTTCAACTTAAACTCCAGTTAACGCTAGGCATAACCAAAAGGCTGTGCACGAGTCGAGCTGAGTGGCCCATAACCGTGGAGGTCATCCTGGTCACTACGACTGAAGCATGTAGACTCTTGTTTATCACATGCAGGCATACTATTCTTCAAGAGGGATTGTTATTGAGATTCCAGCTTTAAGGGTGATAGAAAACCTCTACTTCATCGGGATTAAAATTGTAACTCCCAGCTAACACTGTATTCTTATCCTTTACTTCACTTGGAGCCAAGAAGGTTTGGCCAAGCCTGGCATATGAATGAGAATTTTGACCTGCGTTGTTCGCAATATAAATATCATGGCCCCCACCAAATGTTGGACCATAGCTTATGTCCATGTAAATGGCTTGAGAACCATCTTTCACCATACTCTTAAATGGCATCAGAACTTCTTTGTTTTCGAGCGAATAAATAAAAGCCTTGTCTGTCCTACGATAACCAATGTATGGATCGTCATCTAAAAGTCAAGATAATTAGCAAAAATTGCAATCTTTTAATGAGAAGTTTTTCACCTAGCTCACTTCGTCCCTCTAAAAACATTTGTTAAAACACAGCTGGGTTGAAAGAGATCATCTGATGACTTATTTGTTGCAAATTTTTTAAATGTATTTTTTACTTAGCTTACGTATTTTCTCTTCAGAAGCTGGTAACATAGAGCCGGATGTAAGATAAAACGTCTAATCTTATTCGGTGTACATTTTCATCATGAGGTTAGTAAACTGAAAAAGCTAGAGAGAAAAATACTGATATTTATATCCTATGGATATGATTTTATTAATAAAAATTTTCCTCACCACAGTAATCCCAATCATCATTGTAGTCAGCATCGAATGAACACCATAGTTTAAATGAAAGTTTCCTTATACAGGAGTCGTAGGAACGTCCTCTATACTTGAAAGGAAATACGCAACAGCGACCTGATGGGTCCTTTGTTCTTGCTCCCAGAGGACAACCTGCCAAGAAACAATTTAAATCAGTTAGTCATCAATAGAATTTTCCTTTCAAAACAAAAGTCATAAGAATTATTGATGAAATCTGTAAGATAGAAAAGGTATAATTACCTTCACAATGTTTTTGATATTGAGGTCATGATAATTGTTCTGCATTCTATATTAGAGTGCACATGAACGAATCAGAGAATTACTACTTTACTTCCACCCATAACACAGGTTATTATTATCGTGTCTAAATTGTCCGTAAGTTTAACGTAACATGTTCAAAATATTTCTTCCAGGGGCTGCAGCACGGTTGCAGTCATGAAATAGTAGGTATTCAGTGACTGATTGCTAAACGTCCTAGAAATGATGTCCTGTCAAAGCCATCAAAACCTCTCCCTTGTTTTCATATATTTGACTTTAGAACTTCAATTTTGTTTTCCGAAAATGAGAGGGCACGTTTGCCAACAGTCGTTCGCGTACTTCAAGTTGACTGACATCAAGCGGAGAAGAGGAGGGATGATACTACATCTACGCGTATGAGAGCGATCTTGGAAGTGAGGAGCACTATTTAAGCAATAGTGAATTTCTGTAACCGCACTTTAAATATATGATTCTCGTATATTCTTAGCATTTGATTCATCATCTTACGGGTTTATTACTAATCACCATCATGACCAGCTCCCAGTTGGCTTGTTAGCTCAGTTGGTAGAGTACTGCACTGGCATTACAGAGGTCATGGGTTCGGATCCCGTACAGGACTGAATTTTTTTCAGGTCTTAATTTCACTATTGCTTAAATAGTGCTCCTCACTTCGAAGATCGTTCTCATACGCGTTTCTGTAACCGCAGTTCATATATATGACTCTCATATATTCTTAGCATTTGATACTACATCTGTTGGGGATCCTTTTCAAATGTTGCCCAGGGAAACTTTCTTGATTGTATGTTTGGTAGCTGTGATATCGATAGGAACACTAATTGCGGGTAAGATCATGATTAGTGAGTTTAAAGGGGAAACGTTTTCTCACCCCATGGAACGTCAGTGTACCCTCCAAAAACATACTGGTCTTTCTGTATAACTGTTAGGGTATTTTTCTTTCCATCGCAAGCCGTGTGGAACTTCTCTCCAGTCCAACCATGTAAAGAGGCGCGGTAGCATAGCCACCAATTGGCATCATTTCCAACGGCAGGGACCAAGAATTCACGAAGATATGCGAGGTAAGATTCATTTTTCGACAGTATATTTGAGTTTTTTATATACCCTGCAACAGTCGAAATAGAAAACACGGATATGTCTCTATACATAGAAAAAGGCTCAACAGTTGATCTTCACCTCGGCTACTCTCCAACATCACAACACCTATGTTCCAAGTAAATTTTCTCCATATTATTTAGTTTGGAACTAAATACAGCCAAGAGGCAAAAAAGAAGACACCATATTTTCATCACCACTGTCCCTGCGCTGAAAAGTTGTGAATGTAAGGGTTCAAATCTTAAGATCTCTCATTTGCTTTTTATGAGCAGTTTTGGACTTTTTGCTTATTGCTTTACATATTTGCTTATCGTCATCTTTTATGCAATTTTCAGGTTACAAACTGCGTCACTCATCAAAGAAAACATTGGTTCATAATTGCTACAAGCCATTAAAATATTTACAAACCTTGACATGTGTGTCCGTCTCCGATGAACCCGGGTTTACAACTGCACATGAATGATCCTGGCGAATTTCTACAAACCCCACCAGTCAAACTACAAGTGTGAGTATTTTGAGCACACTCGTCAATGTCTGAAAAATGAAGTGTGTTTAATACTCATTACTTTGTGGCATGTAATGGTTTTATAAAGCTAAGGTAGCGGAACCGCCCTCTCACAAAACGAGCTGCTGAACAGGATGAACAGATTTTACATGATACCTAAAGAATATAATCATAAAGGCTAGAATTTGTCACTATATTGTTATTCCTTAATAATGACGCACTATCATTTTAGCATCCTAAACAAAGACTATCACCAGCTTACCTATTTCACAGTTTATTCCACTAAACCCAGTTGCACAGCTACATCTGTATTTGTTGATTTGGTCAACGCAGGTTCCTTTGTTTGAACAAGGACTGCTGGCACAGTCGTCGATATCTACAATTTAATTTAACAGCAAATCTCCAGTTGTCTTTGGATTATTAAACAATATGATTGGAACGATAGAAATTTCAGACTTAATTCAAACTTTACTTGTAAAATGTCATTCTCAAAATGCGATGAAAATAATAATAATAATAATAATAATAATAGAAATTATAATAGTTTATTGGAAAATCAATATCGCAGTCGTTAGACTGACTTAGACTGGTAATGCTATGAAATATCAAATGAAAATTGCAAATTTCCGATTGAAGCCATAATGAAGGACTTTTTAAAACGATCAATACGATGGCGGGGTTCAATAAAGAGTCTGGTATTTCTTAATGGGTATCTTGTGTTAATGTTGAAAGCTGGAAGTAGGTTGAATGACTTGTGGTTTGGGTCGTTTACTATGTTTACGAACAGTTTCTCACATTAAAGTTGACAACGGCTAGCAAGAGATGTTAAGTTGGAAACTTCCAATCTTCTGGTGTATGATAGACCAGGACCATTAATGATAGACAGAGCCCGCTTCTGAATTGTTTCCATTTCGTTGCTAAGATATGATGGTAAAGCGTAGTGAAATACGGGTGAACCGTATTCGACGACCCCACGTATGCATGAAGAGTAGAACCTCACCATATCCGCGACAGACACTTTCGCGCGTTTTAGTTGGCTCAGAAGATACATACGTTTGATGTTTTTTTAATGATATAATTTACGTGGCAGTTCCAGTTAAGGTCATTACTGATGATTACGCCAAGGACTTTAACTTTCCTGACGAGCTCGAGTTCTTTACCATTCATCATGGGGGGGGGGGGGGGGGTGGGTTGCATTTCGATTCGGACCTGGAGGAAGATATACGAATTTCTTTACACTAATCTTTTTTGGAGGTGAACTTTAAACTCGTGGATTGGGTGCAGATCAAGTCAATGGCACAACAGGGAAATCGTCAACATATTTTCAAAGGCTAACTCCATTGACATCTAGGTCATTAATTATAAGAATGTAAAGCCATGGTCGCAATTTGGTCCCCTGAGGGACATCTGCTGAAACTAAGGACCAATTGGAAAAATACCATTGCTCAACTTAAATCTGTATTGAAGGTTGGTCAGAAAATCAATGACCCAGGCCACGACCCGGTATGGTAATTCGAGAGATTGGAGCTTCAAAACCAACAGGTGCTGATCGATTGGATCAAAAGCTTTGTGGATATCAAGAAACGAAACCCTCACCAATTTACCATTTCCACCCGTAAGATCTAATCAGGGTGTATGTGGTACGGTACCGTGTTGTCGAGGATCAATCTGTTTGAGAGCTGGTTTTATAAAACGTTCGACAACGAACCGCGAGTTGGAAAATCGACCAACTGCTTTAATCTAAATTTCCTGGAAAATCTACTAACATCTAGTTTGTTAAAACCACCGACAAGGATTAAGCTACAGTTTAGGAAAGTTGATTCTATGGAGAAGGCTGATTGGTTAAGTATTCCAACATCGCAGCAGCATTGGCAGAGGGTGGATGGTAGACAATTCCAATAACAATTGATGAGAGACATCTTGGTAGACGAAAAGGGCGAGTTTTAATCCAGAGGACCTCTAAGGCGATAACATGATACTGATGTAAGACTTCGTATGGAATAGAGTTCTTTATATAAGTACAGACGCCACCATTAAGATTGAAAATAAACGATTTATTCACTAAATGTAACGAAAAACTTAGACATTACTCTTCATTTGGACCATAGCTACCCAAACGTCGAGCTTACGTTTTGCAATACGTCAGAAACTCGAACACAGTCTCCACTCACTCGGACCCAGTGTCCACTCACTCAATACGCAACGCCTTACACAAATTGAAAATAAAATAACACAGAACATAAATTTTCAGTTCGGAACATCCTCCCGCCTGATGCAGGGAGTGCATCACTACAGGTAACTTGTCAACAAAGTTCAATTAAGTTCAACTGAAATGTTCAACAATGTCTCATCAAGTTCAGTTCAGTTCAGCAGCGAAGTCAGCATCACAGGCTTCAAATAGGTGTAGCCGTTGTATTGGACGACGGGTAACACTTCCACGTGAGGTCCGAAGAGTAACGGACCGGATAAGACCATCGCGGCGTATGTGGGTATCTTCCACTCGTGCACGTGACTACTGACCCCGAGCTAGGCGATCCTCACTCACAAGGACCGACTCACCTTTACGGATTTCACGACCAATCTTATGCTATTTCTTGAAGGGTGTCAGGGATTTCAGATACTCTGCATGCCAACACTTCCAAAATCCGTTTACGAGGCTGTGATGATACTGAAAACGTTTGGTGAGGGCTCTTGACGTCTGTTCTAAAATACGAGTGTCTTTAGTCGGACATGCTTGAAGATTTCTGCCAATCAGAATATGTGCAGTGGTAATCACACTGTAGTCATCAGGGTCTGCACCAGGGTAATTAAGAGGACGACTATTTAGCTATGCTTCAATTTCAGCCAAAATAGTAGTTAACTGCTCGGCATCTAACATTGCTTTGGCAAATAGTTTCTTCAATTGCGTCTTGACACTCTTTATAAGTCGCTCATAAGACCCACCCCACCATGGGGCCTTCTCCACGATGAACTTCCACTGAATCTTCTTTTCGGAAAAACACTCTGGGTCTCGTCGGATTCCAATACTCTCCAACATTGCCGTAGCTCCTTGTTAGCAGCCTTGAGAGATTTTGCATTATCTGACCAAAAAATGCTGCACATTCCTCTTCTTGCAATCATGCGTCTCAAAGCAAGGAGAAAGAACTCAGCCATCATATCACACACCAACTCTAAGTGTACCGCACGGGTAACTGCCCATGTAAATAAACAGATATAGACTTTATCACCACTGTCTTTCAATACAAAGGACCGGCAAAGTCTAGACCCACATTAGCGAACGGCGACGAAAGCTTAATTCTGTCTTCGGGAAGTGGTACCATCCGCTGACCAAAGGGCTTTGTTAAGTAATGGCGACAAATTAGACAGTTCCTTAGTGTCTGACGAACAGTTGATCGTCCTTTGATCAACCAAAATTTCTGTCGCAAAACATACAAAGTGTGTTCAACTCCAGCACGTAGTTCACGACGGTGAACATCATCAATCGGCAACTTAACAAATGGATGGTTAGAAGGCAAGATAACAGGATGCTTCTCTTCTTCTGGTAAGAGTGACTTGTGAATTCTTCCTCCAACACGAAGAACACCACTAGTAGGACACATGAACGGATTCAAATTGGCCAGGTTGCCGTCCTTCACTGGACCATGCTGTTTACTTGACGTAATTTCTTCAGGAAAACTTGCTTTTTGTACGTGAGATATCAACTATCTTTCTGCATTTTGTATCTCTAAAGCGGTTAAGATGCTGTCAATTCTTTCGTATTCTTTCACCCTTGAGTCGCTAACAAATCTTTTGACCCAAGCAACAGTTATTAGCAAGCGACTATACTTGCTGAACCTTATGAAGTCAATAAATGGCTCCTTGGGTTGCACAACACAACTGACAATAGCTATACTCTTCCTCTTTGGATCAACCAATTCATTGGAAGGTTTTGACCTTAAATCCTCGGGCCAATCCTTTTCAGACTCTTACAACCAAGGGGGTCTTTTCCACCACAAATGACTCTCTCATAACTGACTTGCAGATATACCTTGGGTGGGTAGATCGGCTGGGTTCTGCGGTCCTGGTAACAATACCTCCAAACACTGGGATCTAATTTCAATAACACGATTGGCAACGAGTGGTTTCCACTGTGAGGCTGCTCCTCTGATCCAATGTAAAGTTGAAGAATTGTCTGTCCAACAGACAATGCGGCTAATGGGACAATCGATTGCACCTTTGACATAGGTGCAAAGTCTAGCGGTAATTACAGCAGCCATCAACTCTAAGCTTGGTAAGGTAATCTTCCTTACAGGAGCAATCGGGTCTTTGACATTACAAGACTGGTAGATGCCTTTCCATCTTCACGAACAACTCTCAGATAAACTGCAGAGGCATAAGCATCTTCCGACGCCTCCCCAAATGCGTGTAGCTCCACTTTAGGATTCTGACTTAATGGAAAATCAGAGTAACATCTTGGAATGTGAAGGTGTTCAAGTTCTGAA
This sequence comes from Stylophora pistillata, assembly GCF_964205215.1. Lineage (NCBI taxonomy): Eukaryota > Metazoa > Cnidaria > Anthozoa > Scleractinia > Pocilloporidae > Stylophora > Stylophora pistillata. The sequence goes on from NC_142520.1 coordinate 31,700,946, forward strand.
AGCTCTTAACACTGTTTCCATTTCAATGAGACCTTAACGGGAACGTCTTCATCCCATCCAACACCTTGGGTCCACAAACTTTGCAGAATCAATTTTGACCTCACTGAAGAGGGTGCAATTAGACCAATCGGATCAAATATCTTTGCTCCTAGAGACGCCAACTTTCTTTTAGTGTACACTGTCTTCGATCTCGACTTAACAATGTCAACATCAATTGCAAAGAAGAGGCTGTCAGTTATCGTATTCCACTTTAATCCTAATGCTTTCGTGATTGGATGTGATTCTGCTAGATTACTCTCCAGGTTGACAAGACTAACAGCTGTTCTGTCCTTCTCGGTTATGGCCTCCATAAGCTCAGAAGAATTACTTGACCATTTGTCAAATTAAAGGCAGCTTTCTGCTTAAGGTCAGTTGTACTTCGCTGCAATTTCCGTGTTTCCAGCACGTTGTCTCTCCCTGAAGCAAAGTCATCAACATAAGTGTTCCTCAAAATTTCGTTTGATTCAACAGGGAATGTTTCTTCACATCTTTTCATATGCATGCTCTTGAATAGTACCGATGGCAAGAAACAACTCCAAATGTAACCCTTGTCAGTCTGTGAATCTTAGGCGTGGCCTTGCGGTCCAAATCTCTCCATAAGTACCGGTGTGAATCTCTGTCTTCCTCTTTTAACAGAATCTGCAGAAACATCTTCTCTATGTCATCCATTATGCCAACATTATTCTTTCGAAAACGCAGAAGAGTTCCGACCAAATCTGGCTGCAATGCTGGGCCTGGCTCTAAGCAGCTGTTCAGAGAGATACCAAAGTTATCTTTCGCTGATGCATCAAACACAATTCTTGTCTTGGTTGTCTGCTTGTCTTCTCTGATGACTGCATGATGTGGCAGATAGAACACAGGACGCCCAACATACTTGTTAATCGCTTCTCTGTACGACATAGCTTTTATTGCTGTTGGAGCAGATTCTTTTCTAGATTGTACAACCTACTTTCTGCTTGCCGGTAATTATCTTTCAATGCAACATGATCTTCCTTCCATGGTAAGGATACTTCATGGCGACCATCATTGTAGGTTAGTGTCTCTTTAAACTTCTTCAATACCACATCTTCAACATGTGTAGTAGAAACTGACTGTCAGCAGGTCTAACACCAATGGACTCCAAATCCCAGAACTTTTGAAGTGTTTCATTCAATTGTTCCTCAAAACCAATTTGAGCATTCATAGAAACAGTACATTCTTGGTCATGACCACCTGTTGGTCCACAGAAGACCCAACCCAAAGTTGTGTGAACTGCAACTTGCTCACTGGAACCCCCTCTTATAATGTCCCTCGTCACCAAGGAATGATTGAAATCCAATCCAGTAAGCACATCAATCTCCTGTTCATACCTGGGGAACTCTTCACGAAATGCTCTATTTCGAAGGTGAGACCATCTTGCTGGATGAATATCCACAGCTTCAGCTGGCCGGCATATCACTTCTGTAGTAAGTGCTTCAATACACTGAGGTTGTCCAGATTTGTCAACAGGTGCCACAGTAAATGCAATTCTCTTCCGCAAAGTGCTTTGGTAGCCTCTCCTCCAAGTCCAGAGGCTGCGATTTTGACACTTCCCATCAAGACCAAGCTCATCAATTACACTCTGCCGAACAAACGATGTTTGAGAACCAGGATCAAAGAAACATCTCACAACCTTTGAACACCCATTCAATCCATACAAAATAGCTCGTACAATCTGCAGAATCACTTTTCCACCTGAGCCCACTGCAACAGAATTTGCAACAACTGAAGATGACACAGGAGGACCTGACGACGAGGATGGTAATTCGGGGGCTGACTTCTCCTTGACTTCTTCCAAGTGAGGCCGAGCTGAATCCTCATGCAGGAGACTCTGATGTCTTCCTTGGCAGTGCTTGCATGGAGGTTTCTGGCACATTTCAGCTCTATGACCAGATTCAAAGCAACGGTAACACAGGCCTTTAGACGTTGCCTTTCTGAACCTTTCTTTCACAGGCAATGACAGAAAACTGACACATGATTCCAAACCATGGTTTTTGTAGCAAATGGCACACTTGCCCTCTTGCGATGTCGCACATAATGCAGAGGTGGATGATTTTTGTAAGCGGTTAAACTTGAAACGGTTTTCACGATTTCCCGGATTTTCTTTTGCTGGTGTTTTTTAATCAAGAGGAGGCTGGGAAGACTCTTTAGCTCTTATCAATTGTTCCAAGAAAGCAAATAGTGTTTTTACTTCTACACAGTCCTGCTCAGCTTTTTCCTCACTGAGCGTCAGTTACCATTTTTCCACAACTTCCTTTGGTAGCTTGTCCACCATAAAGGGCACCAGAACTGGAGCCAAAGTTTCAGAGTTAAACTTTTCACCCATGGACTCGACAGAACGAACATCACCTATCACTTCATCGTAAACTTTACGCATGGAGGTAGCATCATCACAGTTCAAACGTGGCAAATGGATCAAGTATTAACCTTGTGTGCCCAAATCTTTCCTTCAGGATTTCTAGAGCTGGTTGATAATTCGCTTGAATCACTGCAAAACCTTTCACTCCTTAAGCGGCTGAACCCTTTAGCGACCTCATCAAATACTCTAGTTTTGGACATCTGCCCACGACGCATTGTGAACTACCGAAACTTTTATCGACTGATAATAGGGTTGCCAATTCAAGACATTACCGTCAAAGGTTGGTAGATTGATCTTGGGTAGCTTAACTTCTACTTGAGAAGATGACTGGGACGCGGGTGGATTGCTTCCAACCAATTTCACTTCTGAAATATGTTTACTTGCAAGATAACTCGTCATTTTGGCCATGCTTTCAATTACACGCGCTTCGTACTCATTGTGACTCTCACATTCGGCATCAATGTTTGCATCTTCCAGCATAGTGCACATTGTGCCTTACACTTCTTGCAAATCGCTCCACTCACTTGCGATATTATCCTTCAACACTTGAACTCGTGCATGATTATCTTCTTGTCACAGGGCTTCATCGATTGACTTTAACGTGTCTGTGACAGATTTTCTCAGAAATATGCTCTTTTTCTTGATGGCTTCCAAATCTTTCGACATTTTCAAACACCACAAATTTCACTGACCTCAACTAATGGAAGTAACACAGTTTCTGCAAATTCACAGAAGTTCCACTCGATCAAGGTGCTGATGCAATACACATGTGTTTTGGCGCCAATCGCCGATATACGAAACCTAACTTCTTCGCAGCAACAAACGGAAGTCCAACACTGCTTTTCGCTCGACCAATCGTCGATACGGTTTCTCCAAATGAATCCAGATCAATCCGGCTCGAAGGACCATGAAAATAAACGATTTTTTCACTAAACGTAACGAAAAACTTAGACATTACACTTCATTTTGATCATAACGACCCGAACGTCGAGCTTACGTTTTTACAATACGTCATAAACTCGGACACAGTCTCCACTCACTCGGACCCAGTGTCCACCCACTCAATATGCAACGCCTTACACAAATTGAAAATAAAATAACACAGAACATAAATTTTCATTTCGGAACAAAGGCCTATAGAGGCTTTGCACGGTCACGTGAAATCATAGCAACCGTTACTACGTCGCCATGACAGGGGGCAAGTTAAACAAACATGGCGGCAAAAGAGAAGAAGCGTGTGCCTTCGCTGCCGAAATATCGCGATTCTTTAAACGCCAGATGAAATATACGAAAAATATACGAAAAAAAGCTCGAAATGATAGCAGATATCGATCCTTATAATGTAACCAACCAGTTTTTCACCGATTCGATGGAAATGTGGCCCGATGTCGAATACATCGATATGGTAAATTTCCTGCTGCTATCGACGATTACTACACTCAAGAGCAAGTTAAAGCTTATAAAAGCCTCGAGGCATACCAGTTTTTTGTCGCGGACTGGGTCAGATGTATATTCATAGGAAAAGCAACAGATGATGTGAAAATTCTCATCGGAAAGGTACGCATTTTTCGTTTAAGTTCGGTACTCGATATGGTCACTACAATTCAAGTCGTTTCTAAACTTAATGTGTGTTTATCAATGTTTCCCTTCAGGTTAATCATTCACAGAGACTAACCGATACTGCTGTAGAGCCATGGTTTGCGGCTAAAAGCGATGGAACAATTCTAACAGACAATTGCAACTGTATGGCGGGTTTGGGCAAAGTATGCTCACATGTTGGAGCGATGTTGTTTGCTGTCGAAGCCGGAGTTCCTTCCAAAGAATGTCAACTTACCAGAACCACTGACTAGACTTTATAAAATGAAGAGGAACTGTCCGCAATGGACCTTGAAGGGTTAGTCGAAAAATCAAAGGAAATCTTCAACTCATTAAAAGTTACTGAGGAACAATCTGTGCAAATCGAAGAAACAACACGACAGCAAAGCAAGTCAAAGTTGTGGTTTGAGATGAGGTGTGGTCGAATAACAGCAAGCAAATCTCCTCAAGCTTGCCATACCAATCCTGATACACTCTCTGTCAGCTTGATTAATGTTATCTGCTATGGATCTCATTTCTCCTCAGATGCAACAAAGTGGGACTGTGATCATGAAAAACAGGCATTAAAGGAGTATGAGCAGGTAAATATCAAAAATATTTTATATTTTGTCAACCTGAGTTCCCCTACTTATCTATATATTGTTATTAAAAACTAGATCATTGGATAATGCAATTCAAGACTTTTTATTGGCTTAGCCATTATGGTATATCAGCCAATATACCATAATCTACAAATATGGTAAGCGTACGTGTCAGCTTAAAATCAAAAGGGAGCTAAAAATTTAATAAAATTTAATAATTTAATTTAACGTTTTTAATAAAACAATTATTCCACTCGCGCTTGTTGGATATGAGATGATTATAGCCAACTCGGTGCTACGCGCCTCGTTGGCTATCTATCATCTCATATCCAACGCGCGCTCGAAGAATAATTGTTAATTATTGTACAGGTTATGCAAAGCAAACATGAAAACTTCCACATAAAGGAGTATGGTTTGGTTGTCAGTCCCCAGTACCCTCACCTTGGTGCATCCCCAGATTCCATGTCGTTATGTACTTGTTGTGGCCAAGGCGTTCTAGAAGTGAAGTGCCCATCTAGCATCAAAAGTTCCAAGATTCCAGATGCCATTCATGGAAACAGGGATTTTTACGTGGAAGAGACGTGATGGCGAGTTCCAGCTCAAGCGAACCCATCCATACTTTGCAAAAGTGCAACTCCAACTTGCATTGACTTCTACTGAGTTTACTGATTTTATTGTTTGGACACAACTAGGCATACATATAGAGCGAATTACAGCTGACAGCCAATTCACTGAGAGTCACCTGGAAAAGGCTAAGAAGTTTTACCTCTGTGGCATTCTTCCAGAGCTTCTGGTATTTCACTAGGCCCAAGAGAAATGATGATGTTTTGTATTGCTTTTGTAGAGTTAAATTTGAGGATTCTCTGGTAATCAGTTGTACTAATAACAGGTGCTTATTTCGCAAATTCCACACAAAATGCTGTGGACTATCTAAGAAATCATCTATTAAGACATGGCTTTGTTCAGACTGCAGGAGATTGAAAGTAGCAGAATCAAGACAGCATTGATGAACAATAGTTTATTGGTTTTATTTGTATACTTTATTTATTAATATTCAAAATTTTAAATACTTTGTATGTAGTAATGACAAGTGCAAATATTTTGTAATATGTTATTATTAAACCATTGAAAATTTTGTTATTTACTGACACAAAAGTAGATTAGTGAAACATTTCTATATCACTGAAACAAATTTTTGTTCAGAGTGAAACCCAGGGGCTACTGAGTGGGTCCGGGAGATTTTCTTTCCTCTTTTCCAAAGTCTCCCTGGCCCCACTCAGTAGCCCCTGGGTTCCCGAAGATGAATGAAAACACAAAATGTGTGGTTAATCTGAATCAATCTAATCCAATGTCATTCAATGACTCCCTCTGCCTTATTGTTATAATATTACATTTTGCATACCATACATTTAGTGACTTTTTTATTAACTGATTTCAATCTGGTGGAACAACTGACTTACAAATAGTAGTCAAGGCACAACAAACAAATGCTATTTTATCAAGTAAACACGGTTCTCGATCATTCTCTGTTTTAACATAATCAATTTGAATTATACCATGTTCTAAGATGGAATACTTCTGTCGCACGCAGCCAATCACTCTTTCCACATGTATCCTGACATTCGCTATAGTTCGTGTGGTTTCAATATCCAATGGGGCTAGTTATCGTTTTCCTCTAGTGAAGGCTGGAATCTTTAATCTAGCAGCATAAAGTCCACAGCTGTCTTCAATGTCGAGGCTTCAATCAGCAAGGACCAAGTCTCCAGTAGGTTTTCAGTATCAAGTAGGTTTTCTAAGATCCCACAGTGCTCTGTAATAAAATTATCAGAGGTCCTTCCTCCCCATCCTTTGGAAATAAATGAAACAGTTCCTTGAGGGGTTATCCCAATCAAGAATTTGGCAGTATTGTGATGCTTATACGAGGACCATGTTTTTGCACGGGCCAACAAATCAGATGGATGGTCTATGAAGACTTGGAAGCAGTCAATTATCACAGCACAGGATGAGAATTTTTGTCTAAAACTTGCAGGCATGGTTAGTTGTAATGCATCTCTGTCAGGCCAGTGTACAAGGAAATACATACTTGAGTACATTACTCCAATGCAACTTTGAAACACTCTTGATACTGTAGAAGCATGTTTGCCAAATCTATATCCAAATTGCTGAACATGCAAATTTCAACGAAGTCTCATTAATGTTATCAAGAGCTGTTGGAACTTGGTTAGTGAAGTACGGCATGGAAGTCCAGGACTAATGAGTTCAAGTACAGCAAGGAACACAGACATAGTTGTCGAACCAGTGTAAAACTTGAGCTTTTCTTCGTCTTTCGCCAAGCTTTCTCTCGTTAATTCAGAGGCTAAATGGGCAGATTTTGCCTGTTTCTCGAGCAGTTCTAAGTCTATTAATGTCATATCAGTTTGAATCTCGATTGAAATTGTTTGTTTTGGTCTCGGTTCGTCAGAAACCGAACATACTTCTTCTTGTATTTCGTCGGGTCGAAGGTTGATCGATTCCACGGTACCGACACTTTCAACGACGTTTTCTTGCGTTATGTTTTCCAAGTGCTATTCTCTTTTTGACTGACAATCTTTCAAATCCACGTTTGTGGCGTTTGAGAGTGGATTCCTTCGAAGCACGACAGACAGATGCCGACGAGTGACCCATAGCAATTGAAGGTGCCCAGTTTGGATTAGCTTCTTCGTAAACTGCTGCTAGTTCTCCTAAAAGTAAACAGATAAGTGATAAGTTTAGAAAATAACATAACTATAGAGCATCTAGATTAATATTAAAAGATTCTTTTTAATTTCATACCTTTGTGAAAGTGAACTGAGCAAACCAAAGGATTCTTGATCTCTCCGTTTGAGACGGCATCGCGACGAATGTTTGCAAGCCATTCATCTATCTCCTCTACGGCTTGATATTTCTCTTGTTTGGTCGCCTTTATTGCCTATGACTTTCGAAACATTGAAAAATCGTAAATTTTCATTCTTTTTCGAGCTATTTGAGCATCCTACTACACAGGAAAACTTCCCTATGTTGACAGTACGCTTGGATTGTGTTTTTTGGCCCCCTGTCGTGGCGGCGTAGTAACGGTGGCTAGGATGTCACGTGACCATGCAAAGCCTCTATAGTGCGATCTAAACGTGGAATATTATAACCAGGTATGACAATGGTATCGTCAGGAATTAAATCACTCAGCCATGTCTCAGTAAAATAATCAAAGTCGACGGAGGAATTAAGCACGGTATAACGAATTTCATCAATCTTTGGAGCAAGTGACATAGTATTAGAGAGCAGAAGAGCGGGAACATGAGCTGAAAGGCAACTCCGTTGATTTGAGTTAAAGCTGGAAGCTGGATTCGCGGTTGATGTTATTGCAGAAAAAGGTGTTGTTGCGAATATGTAACAAGTCCGTATGCAAATTGGTTATTTCACTGCCAGGGACACTAAAAGTGATGTTTTGAAAATTTGTAGATTCCCTTTCAAGGTCGACAGCTATAGAGTGTTGTTTTCTGGCACCGGCACGGTAACCACGTCTAGTAGGTGTTGTTCTTGTTAGCCGAAGTTGGGTAAGCGTCTTCCACAATGAAGAGTTCAATCGCTGTAGCTTTAACTTTGAAAAAGTAGCGTTCAGGGCAGGTCGAGAGTACGTGTGGGCCATTGCGAGACTAGCTGAAGAGAATTGATGTAAATAATAGGGCGTAGAGGCAGCAAAACCCAAGAAAAAATATATAAAATTCCTAAAAATTCCTAAAAATTCGGGAGCAAAGAGGGTTTGCTGCCTATCGGGCGCTCCCTCGTTTCTTCGCTTCTTCTTTCATCAGTAGATCTTGCTAGTTAGCTACAGAGATTTGGCAAGATCATTGAAAATTGTTCTGTGGTAAGAGGAATTATTTTCAATTTATACATAACTCCATAACTCCATAAAATGTCTTTGGATTAAAGAATTTAGTAAATGCCAGTCGACATCTGTAGTGATATCTATAAATCGGGTCGATGCAGTTGTCATCGATCTTGAAAATGTTACAGAAACAATAATTAATTCCTATAATATCCACTTTCAAGTAGAATAAAAAACATCGTTTAGCAAACCTGTTTCACAATGAGCGCCAGTGAATCCTTGTAAACATGTGCAGTTGTATCCATTACTTTATATGTGGACGATCCTTCGCAGTAAAGCACTATTTGAGCAATAGTGAAAATCAGACCTGAAAAAAATTTCAGGCCTGTACGGGACTCGAACCACTGACCTCTGCGATACTAGTGCAGCGCTCTACCAATTGAGCTAACAAGCCAACTGGGAGCAGGCCATCAAATTAATTCGACATAAACCCGTAGATGATAAATCAAACAACAACAAACATATGAAACATATGTATGAACTGCGGTTATCAAACGTATATGTGCACGATCCTTCGCAGTAAAGCACTATTTGAGCAATAGTGAAAATCAGACCTGAAAAAAATTTCAGGCCTGTACGGGACTCGAACCACTGACCTCTGCGATACTAGTGCAGCGCTCTACCAATTGAGCTAACAAGCCAACTGGGATAGTGCTTTACTGCGAAGGATCGTGCACATATACGTTTGATAACCGCAGTTCATACATATGTTTCATATGTTTGTTGTTGTTTGATTTATCATCTACGGGTTTATGTCGAATTAATTTGATGGCCTGCTCCCAGTTGGCTTGTTAGCTCAATTGGTAGAGCGCTGCACTAGTATCGCAGAGGTCAGTGGTTCGAGTCCCGTACAGGCCTGAAATTTTTTTCAGGTCTGATTTTCACTATTGCTCAAATAGTGCTTTACTGCGAAGGATCGTGCACATATACGTTTGATAACCGCAGTTCATACATATGTTTCATATGTTTGTTGTTGTTTGATCCATTACTTTGCTGGATACAGGCCCCTTCATTGTAACATGGATTTTGTTCACAGCCCAAAATTTCTGAATAGAAAAAAACTTTAAAACGCGCTTTAAGTGATTTAAGGGATGCTTTTTCTTTATTCGTGCTTCAGGAAAATGTTTTGCTGATATAGGAAGGCTTTTGCATCATAAGTCATTTTTGATGTTCATAACTGTGACAGTTATAAGGGTCAGGAGACAATCTCGAAGCCTTTATCCCTTTTAAAATCCTCCCGTTTGTCTTTGTAAATGGTGTGTCGTGTATCATAAAGCACTTCCCAATCGAGCCTGGTAAAGCCAAATCAACACAAAATAGACTTGCAGATCTCTACTGATACTATCTTCCATCACAATTTAACAACAGATCACTCGAACAGAAGTCACAAAATACTCTGGGAAGATCCACGAGATATTAAAGGCGCAAAAATTCCTTTTAATGGTGTGCCTTTCATAATTTTGGGAAAGAAAGTGTTCGATCGTCAGCACGGCAAAGATAGAAAAGCTGGAGAGAAAAGGAAACGAAAAGATGCAGAATAGGTAAATGAAATATTGCACTGTATACGTACATACACATATTTTTCTCATCCGCGACATTGGTGTTACTACTGTCACCTATGGCTTGCTAACCCGAAAGGTCAGATACACATATCTCTGGGTCATATGACATTGATCTCAGAATACTTTTACGACAAACGCGATAACACTTCAATCTCGGCTAAATTGAAGATGGTTTAGAACTTACCAATTATAAAAACCTTTCACTGACGTATGCTGCTGACAAAAGAGAAAATAAACGCAATTCTACGCTTTTTGATTTCTATCAAGCTGTCGTATGTCGGCTCCTTATCTTTTAAGGCATCACTCAATGACACTTCTGTTTGTTCACATTCCAAAAAATAGCTTGAGAAATGCACTATCACTCATCTTAGGCTGATATAATTATCTTCTACAGAAGCATAGTTAATCGAGGGGGGTCACAAAGATTTCGTTTTCAAGAAAAGAAGATTTCTTGTTCAAGACACACGGAAGTTTGACTGCAAAGCACAGATAAAAATGCGAGAAATTTAATTTTTAGCAGAGCACAAGGTAGTTCCACTCATGTACTGACAGAATGAATTCGGTATCACTGTCCAAAATTCATGCTACACAGTCACCTTACTGACTGGAACGACGACTCACGAAAGGTGGTCTCGTTTTTAGTTAGTCAAGACACTTCGAGCTTCCTGATGTTTTTTCTCTCTGTCTGGGACGTTAGTGTTGTCAAACAAAGCTAACACACTGCCGCACCAAGTTGTTTTTTCACTGATCCACATAAACGCCGTGAATAAGTTTTAAAACCTGACAGAAAAGTTGAGTTGAAGCAGTGGGAAAAGCTCATTTGTGCACTGCATCAGAGGCATTCAGTTTACCGTTACAAGGCATCCATTTTTTTCCTTCAAATGTATGATTTTTTGTCTTTTAGATTCAAGAAGACAGCAAAACATGGTTCGTCAATGCGGCGTGCTGCCATTGGGCATATCTGATCACAGTTCAGTTTACGCCACTTTGAAGTTGAAATCCAAAAGACCCCCCCCCCCCCCCCCGAAGATTGTCCGCTCAAGAAACTTCAAGAGATGCAACAATCAAGATTTCAAGAAAGATATCGAACGTATACCTTTTCATGTACTGGACATATTTGAAGACAAAGACGACGTCCTTTGGGGCTGGAATCTTTTCTTCAACGATGTTTGTGATGTCCACGCCTCTTCTAAAGACGTCAAGGTTCGCAGCGTCTGTTCACCATGGATTAACAGCGAAATAAGATTAAAGATGAACAAACGGTTTAAATTATTCAATGTAGCCACTCGCACAAAAGATCCGGTCAAATGGAAGGAATACAAAAGATTACGCAATGAAATTACCACGGACGTGCGTCGGGCGAAAGCTAAACATTTCAAGAACCAACTACTTGAAATGAAAACCTTTGTGGAGTATTGGAATCTTCTTCGCAATGCCACTGCACCAAAACTCAGAAAGGCTATTGGACCCTTGAAGAGGGAAGATGGTTCTCTGGCAGTCGATAGTAAGGAAAGATCAAGTCTGATGAATTATTTCTTTTCTAATATAGGAATTAATCTAACAAGGAGCTTTTCGTTCACAAAAGTCAACGCTGCCACAACATTAAAGTCTGTTCCTACTATCAAAAGACGTTATTTTATCAAAATCTGAAATTGAAAAGCATTTATCAGATCTCAGATGGAATAAAGCTACCGGTCCCGACCAGATTTCTTCCAGAACTCTAAAAACTGCCGGGATTGCGTTGATTCATCCATTATACCATATTTATTGTGAAAGTCTAAGATCTGGCTACGTGTTTGAACAATGGAAAGTGGCTAGGCTGAGCCCTATCCACAAAAAGGACGATGAGAGCGACCTGGGCAACTATCGGCCAATTTCTATTCTCAGTATACCCAGCAAGATCCTTGAATCAGCGGTCTCTCAAAGAATCGTCAACCATACATTCTACGAGCACAGTTTAGTCACTGAAAACCAATGGGCTTATAGGAAAGGCTTTTCTCCTGAATTAATGCTTATAAAATTAACAGAACAATGGAGACAAGCAGTTGATAACAGTAAAGTTGTCGGCGTGGTTTTTGTTGACTTTCAAAAGGCCTTTGATTGTGTATCGCATAAAATATTGCTGAATAAACTCGAGATTGACTTTGGAATCAAGGGCAACCTGGCTGCTTGGCTTCACAGCTACTTAAAGGGGAGACGGCAGTTCACATTCATTAACGGCGCAGCCTCTGATTTTGCTCGCGTTAATACAGGCGTTCCTCAGGGATCAGTCCTCGGTCCAACCTTGTTTGCACTTTACACAAATGATCTACCTGATAATATAACAAATGCAACTGTTTTTATGTATGCTGATCATACCACCCTGTTCTGTATCGGACACACCTTAGACATTGTTATTGCCAAACTGAATGCTGCTCTCAAGGAACTAGAGCTATGGTGCTTAAGAAATCAACTATTGCCTCACCCCAAGAAATGCGAAGGTATGTTAATTCATCGAGGAAACTTCACCGGTCCACTACAGTCATTAATACTGATGAATCATTGTATAAGATGGGTTAAACACACCAGGCTGCTTGGAGTCTACATTGATAATAGACTTAACTGGGACTACCATGTCAAAGCATTAAAGATCAGCTTTGCAAATAAGCTTAACATGCTGAAGCGCAGCTTGTTTTTACCAAGACCCATGCTACTGGACTTATACTTCAAAGTAATCTTCCCATCAATTATATATGGTATCACTGTCTGGGGCGGCCTTACTAAAAAGGAGGGCCTAATTGCATTAGAGTCTTTACACTGTAGAGCGGCAAAACTAATTTTTAACTGCCATGGGATATGCCTAAGTCTGAAGTACTAAGCAAGGCTCAATGGTCTTCCATTGAAACCACATATAAAGTTAATTTGGCTAAACTGATGTTCAAAATAGATAAGAATACTTTACCTATATCCATCTTAGATACCACCGAAGAAGTTGACGTGAATACTAAGAAAAATCTAAGAAGTAATGCCAACATAAAAGTACCAAAATTCAATACATATTACATGAAAAACAGTTTTTCCAGAAGAGGACCTATCGTTTTTAACACACTTCTCCAAGAATCAAATTTAAGAAATATAACCATGAAGCAGCTCTCCTCGTTAGCCTACAAATCAAAGGCACTTTTAAATTTGAACTTTAATTCTATTTCTCCACAGACAGTGAACTTTAAGGATCCCAATTTTAAATATTTTTAGATCTTCTAATTTTGATAGGCTACTTTAATTATTTTATTTTACTACATTTCCTTTTATTCCATTTTACGCAAGACCCAACAAGCGTGTAGTCGCTTTAACAATTATCGTGTTTAAATAAAGTCTTTGCATTGTATTGTATTGTACAGACGGGAAACTACGTTTAGAAATTTGCGAAAAGTTTTAGAAGAAGGGACCGCTAAGTAGGAAAGAAGGATTTACATCTCTGGATTTACATTGAAGTACCACTCATTACAGACCATCAGAATCACTTTGTTGGCGAGGTAACTTAGTGTTCAACACGAATTAATGCAACGGTCAAAAAAGTACGCGGCGGGCAAGCCGGTCAAAGTGTGACACAAAGGTGCTTGTAAATTTTTCACCGTGATTTTGTTTTCCTTGCTGTTTCTAAAATACAATTTCAAACATTGACACTGTACAAAAAAATGGCAAAGGAGTAAATGACGTATAGGTATGCATTACTAGGGCGTTCCCACTTGAAATAGCGAGCATTTTCACAGTCCGAGTTTAATATTTCTATAGGTCGCTGGAATATCTCAACCCCTCGAGATGAGAATATCATCAAGAGGATTCACGAGCTCGTTGCGGAGGGAGTTAAGGGAATATATGAAATGAGACGGCATTTGAAAATCTTTGTGAAAGAGGTATTGTTTCGAGATGATCTGCAACCACAAGACACAAACCGACGATACTTCCCTAGGACATCTGACCTGCACATGTATCGAGCCACGGTTAAAAACCGCACGTCAAGAATTGACCAAGCAAATGTCCACAGGAAGACAGGTGAGTGGAGAAAAGTTTACAACGCTGATTCCTTTTTCTTTCGTCCCCACTCAGAACAAGTAAACACGCCTATGGAGGTTCCAGACTGGTCTGAGAATGAAAAAGAAGAAGGTGATCACTGCAAAATGAAGCATTAGGGTTCTTATTTATAGCGTTTTTTTTATGGTATATCTGTGATCTTTCCCACCTTTGACATCCCTTGATTTTACCATACCGCTTTCTTTTTGTTGTTGTTGTTGTTATAGATGAATTGGATGAGGAAGTATGTCTCACTCAAGAGGGGGGAGAACAAGAGTGGGTGATCAACTCAAAGAGGAAATGGCAATGCCAAAAATGTAAAGATCACAGAATATTAAGACTTCAAAACAGTTTGGTTTAAATATCAAGAAATGAATGTTACGAGTAGCGGCCAGTTATAGTTAGAGTTTTATCAAGTTCATTACACTATTAAATTTTGAGTTACCTTGTTTTGAGAGAAGGAAATTGAGGAGTTCTAATATAGTTATCATTATAGCAGGACCACATGGCAAAATTTGCTTAGAGAGAATTTTGGAGGAGAGGGGGAAGACTTGTGACAAGCTGGCTGACATATACATGAACTTTACCAAATGGATTAAGTATTTGGATCAGCTATGGCTCGAATTAAACTTTGCTTTAGCCTCAAGTTTAATTCTTTGTGTTTTCCTTTACCTGTGTTTATTTTTTGAGTTATGTTACACAAACGAATATTAGAATAAAAGAATATCAGGAGCCTGGCATAAGCAAGATATCAAAGTTAATTTGGGTAACAAAGTTAATTTGATCTTCCAATGTTATTTAATTTTAACCACTACTAAAATTTGCCGTTTAAATTTATCCCCTCCGTTGTTTCGGATGTTATGTGCAAAAAAAACAAACAAACAAACAAACAAACAAACAAAAAACATTCAGCAACAACTGTCCCATGTTGTGGTCAATTATCACAAAATACATGGTATGTTATGATTTGGTTTACCAAAGTGGCAAAGGCCTTTCACTGTCTATCCATAAATTTAAAAGGGGAAATAATTTGTAAAATGTAAGCTATTCTACATCTTGACATGTATAATTAATCATCCATGTGAAATAGGTTACTTGAAATAAATGTGAAAGATTTGTATGATATTCAGATCCTTGATAACAATTACTGATCTGCTGATTTGTAGTATTTAAAGGTAATGATTTTAGAGGAAGTAGAGGAGGAAATTTCTGGATATGGAATTTTGTTGCAAATATCTGTTAAATCAGTTAAAAACTCTCTCTTATCATATTTTAAGAGTACATGATTGCCACACTAAACCCTTTTGTATTCTACGTTGAGCACCATGTGATGATTATGGTTTCAATAATAAAAGGTGCTGACTTAAGAACTTTGCAAAAATATCCATGTACAAAGAAATAAATTGTGGTTATTTGCTCGAGTCAGGTCAAACCATTCCTCTCTAATGGAAGTAACAGAAATTTTCATGATGGTTTTGGTGGATGGAGAGAGAAACATCCACCAAAACCCCTTTAATTTAATTTTTTGTCTTATGATTTCATTATGAACGTTTGGTCAGCAGTTGTGCATTATAAGAAATAATAGGGAGCTTCAGCAACCACGACGACGAACGGAGGACGACGACCGGAAGTAGAATGAACGTCACTGCGCATGCGCGAACCAAGAATTCCGTCGTCGTCTTGTCGTGGACGACTTGAGAAGGACCTGTTTCACGTCATCGTGAACTTTCGAATTTCAAAGCAGTTTTTCTCATCAAGGGGTGCGGGTTTATTGTCAGTTTTTAGACAGTCTATGGCCGGTTGGAGTTTGTATTCGCTTCTTTGTTCTATTTAAACCACCCTGTTCAGTTTTCTAAACAAATAAAATTCGAAAACGCACCAACTCATATTCCTTCCTCCGCACAACAGATGTCAAGTCAAGCGGTGAAAGCGACCACGTAAGGTTTAAATTTATTTGAGTATATTTTATGAAAGAGTGCTGTTTATCATTTTATTTGAATGAAAAGTTTTAAATGGCAGTGTAATACACCTCTGAGCTCGTTCAAAAGCTGTGTATGGAACTGCCGGATTATTGCTACTTAAAAATTTTGCGTGTTGCTGTTCTTCAATCGAGACGCTTTAAACAACAAAGAATTCTTCAGATCGGTGTGTTAACATGAGCTTGAATACCTGTCAGGTTTTCCGAATCTATTTTCAAAATGTTTGATATAGATTTAGCCATAAAAGTTAATCCGACAAAATCACACGGGAAAAAATAGTATTTTTGGGTGAAGGGCGACGACTGCTATCTGTGCCGATCGCTAGCTAGCATTGATTAAATTGACAGACTTACGTCGTTTGCTCGCCAAAGGAAGGAGCATCAAAGGTAGAACATATCAGGCTAAAGCATGTTGAAAATCAGACAAACCTTGTGCAAAATAGGTTTGTTTATATCAGCAACACTTAGAACTGAATTTAAATCTCAAATAACTTGCGTAAAATTTAATATTTTAAACTTTTGCGATGCGTAAATTATTGTAAATAAAGCTAAAGCTTAGTAATTCCTTGGACTGTTGATGTTCAAGAATTGAATAACCTACTCTCGAACTTTCGATATATATGTGCAAATTTGATCCATGAGTGAGAAGAAGAAGGTTTTGGACGTCTATGAACGATGTCATTTCTTAAACTGACGAAGCGAGAATAAACAAGATTTTAGACGTCGTCGTCCTTGAGCAACTTCACTGCTTAAGTTTCATTTTCCCGCTAAAAACGAGGTCCTCGTTCCAGACCCTCCGCGATTACTTGACGTCGTCGTCGTCCCTTTCGTCGTGGTTGCTTAAGCTCCCTAATTAGCCAGAACGTAAACTGCTAAGGTTTCATGAAATATAATTCTTTTGCTTCCTTGAAGATCTAACATTGGCCATAGATAAAATTAAAAAAGTACTGTTCGGATGGTTTTGATCACGTTTTGGTGGATGTCCTCGTCTGACATCCACCAAAACTACCAAATTCTCTGTTTTCAACCACGTGACGAAAATTTGCTACGTCATACGCGGCCGCCATGTTGGGGGATAACTAAGCTTTCAAAATGGCTTCTTCCGAAGGCGTGCCCGATGTGAACCTTCACTATTCGGATTACCTTGCGGGTGTAGAGGGTCCTACGAAGTCAAGGTACCACGAAAAAATAACTGTTTAAGGCTTCGACCGATATGCGTTGAGAAAAAGTGATTTCTCCGAAAACATCGAGCTCCTTCTGGACGTTCAATATCCAGATATTGTGAACTACTTACAAAAACCCAAATGAAGTTGTTGTGTTCGCCAGAGTTAGTCACGGTAGTATATTTTTTTTCTGATGATCTCGAAGAGAAGCAAACAGAGCAAAATAAAGGACTCATTTTTTATCGACCTCGGCTAACAACTCTTGTTTTACTAGGTAATTTGGTTACTACAACTAAGTTGAAATTGTAAATTGGCCACCGTTAAGTGTTAAAAAGCTGACGTTTCGAGCGTTAGCCCTTTGTCAGAGCGATCTAGTCGATCTTGACACGACAGCTGCAAATTCAGAAGACATATCACTCATAGTACTCACATTAGCGAGTGATACGGCATATTTCAAGGACCTAAATTTTTGATTTAGAATTAAGACGTTTTGTGTACTCTCACTTAGTGAATCGCTCACAGAGAGCCCGGGACATCCCACTTTGAACGTGGTTTCTGGCAGAAAAATGTGGAACTGTAATTGCTTCCCATTGCTATTGCATAGCAGGGTTATGTGAAGGGTGGTCTCATGTTGGGGCAGAGCTTTTTGCTGTGGAGGCTGGTGTTAGAATTAGAGATTCTACCACATGCACACAGGAAAAGAACAAATGGCTTCTCTCTAGTCATATGAAAGAAATCCCCATTACCTATAAGTGAGATGGATTTTACCTCTGCCTGAAGGAAGCATGAATTGATGGTGGAGAAACACTGGTTAGTCCTATGGCTACTAGATCTAACCCTGGGATCTGAACAACCAGGACACCTAACCCAACCCCAGAAGAGCGGAAAACTATTTTTAGAAGTATTTATGGCTGTACAGTAAATCCAGCAGTCTTGTCCCTTGTCGCACCTTTAAATGAGCAGTATACTTGTAAAGAAATTGGTAATGTACCCAAGCCCTTGCCCAATAGCTTTTTTTTAGAGAAGAGTGTTTGCAGTTAGATTAACGGTACATAGAGTTGTTGCAGCAGTGTCAACAAATATTGCTTGAGATTACACCTGATGAGTGTGGAGCAATAGAAGCTTCAACTAGAAAGTAGTCACAATATAAAGTTTGGTACCAAATGGCAGGCAGACAGGTCGTATTACTGCTTCCAATCTAGGAACTGCTTGCAAAACAAATACAGCTAAGCCTGCAAAGAGTCTTGTTAAGTCCATTTGCTACCCTGAGGCCCACAAGTTTTCAACTGCGGCCACGAGGTGGGGTTGTGAAAACGAGGGTAGGGCTCACAAAGCTTACCAGTCTGAAAATTTCTGACCATGAGTCTTTGACAATTTCTGACCATGAGTCTTTGACAATTTCTGACCATGAGTCTTTGACAATTTCTGACCATGAGTCTTTGACAATTTCTGACAGTGGTCTCAATATTGATCCAATGTGACCATACTTGAGAGCTTCTCCTGATGGGATTATTAACTGCAAATGCTGTGGGATGGGTGTGTGTGAATAAAATGTCCATATGCAAACAAGGATTCCACAATCCCTGAGGCTGCTGGCCAAACCAACTTTTGTTTAAAGAAAGATGAGTTTGGTAAAGTTCATCTTGACAAAAGTCATGCCTACTACCAAGTTCAGGCCCAGATCTTTATCTGTGAGGTTGAATATTGTAATTTTGTGGTGTGAACAATAGATCGCTTTGTGTAGAAATTCTTGGTCAGGAAGTTTTGGGAAAATGCATGCTCTGTTTCCTCTGATTTCTTAAGCAAGTGCATTTTTCCTGAAATTGTAGGGAAGTAATATACATGCCCAGGGTGTGAAGCTCTAGCCATTCCATCTTCTTCAACATCATCTGGTGATGAAGAAGAAGAAAGGCTGTGGGGCTATTGTCAACAAGATTTGGAGGGCAGCACATTAATTGGCTGTGACAATGATTTGTACGTATGATGCACGATCCTCGCAGTAGATGGCGCTATTTATGCAATAGTGAAAGTCAGACCTAAAAAAAATCAGGCCTGTATGGGATTCGAACCACTGACCACTGCGATACTATTGCAGCGCTCTATCAATTGAGCTAACAAGCCAACTGGGAGCAGGCCGTTAAGTTGATTCGTAATAAACCCGTGAAAGTGATAAATCAGATACAATGAATATATGAAGTTCATATATTTTGAACTGCGGTATTAGATACGTATGATGCACGATCCTCGCAGTAGATGGCGCTATTTATGCAATAGCGATAACTTTGTATTTGATCTAGTTGGCAAACAACAAAGCTGAATAGAAGATATTTTCATCCCCGGACTGTTTTCCGGTAGATGGTACAACGATCAAGAGGTGAAGCAAACAATGTATACTGGTGATGAACATTCTCTTCTTGTTGGAATGGCTCGAGTAAGACAACCCAGGGTGAATTCGAGTAAGGTTTTTTCTATTTTTTGCCGTTCAGTGACAAGGATATTTTTTACCTCCACACACACGTCATTTTACCTGTTATAGCCATGCAAATATCATTGAGCGGTTTGATAGAGAAGCGACCAGTGTCCAAACTTGAATGTAGAGTAAAATAAGTAGAATAATCTAGTGACGTTTCGGGAAAAATATACAACACCAGTGATAAATTTCTCGGCTTCAAACCATTCCAACTTATAGTTTTAAATAAACTGCGTTTTCATGAACGATAAAGTTGGGTTTTAATGGACAATATTACTTTGCCCCCGCTACTTTGAGGTTTCAAGCAATTTTTGATCTGCATAATAATTTCCAATTATTCACCAATGCAAAGTGGAGGTAAACATCCACTACTCTCAAATTTCAAAAAATGAGTTTATTTCTCTCAAGACACCAAAAAACGATCGGAAATTAAACTCATGACGCGCTGTCTGTCTCTTCGTCTGCTCGGAGGTGAATAGTGCTTGCTTAATTACCTCATAATTGGCAAATCAGCGGGTGCGAAAAGCACTATTTAATCATGTGGTTTAAATTAACATCTACATTTCTAATTAAAAATATAAAATGGGACATACCACTGACTCAAATGAATCCCAAAATAGACTTCTTGATAGTGTCTAAGTTCCAAAGTACATGCAAACATTGTTCCAAGAATACTTCGATGGATACTCGACAAAGGACGAAGACAAGACCATCTAAAATATACCAGGTTGGAGGCTTGTGGACAATGTTGCGAGGAATTACAAACTACTATAACTTTGCCCAAAGCCATGGCGATATCGATATGCCAAGGAAACTGGAACTGTAACAAAGTGGGGACAGTTTTCATTTTGTCGTGGAGGACGATTTCTAGCAGACCTCGGGTATAAGAACCAAAGCAGATTTGGCATGGCTACAAATTTACGAAACAACTATTGGCTTGACAATAGCTGTTGACAATTATTGTAGATATTTATATGAATATCATTTAAAAATATTGTAGATAGGAATTTTTTTGTGTGTCCCTAATTAGCTTGGTAGCTAAATCTCTTGACACATCAATAAAGTATTCACTCACTCACACACACTCACAAGAAAACTAGAGTTGTCCTCGAGGAGATTTCCGCATTCAATTCATTTATGAATATTTTAGGTGTTGCCACATACCTCTACGAGGTTGAGGTAGCTGGTCTACATAAGAACTGATCTTCTTTCCCTTGATTGGGCGGAAACAACCTCACATTAGTTTTATATGATATGCTTCTTTCTTTATATTGTATTCTTTTTTCTAATTCTGGAAGAGAAAGCTTCAGGCTTTACAACTATCAGTCTCGATGTTTCAACTGAAGTCCTTACTGATTGGGTCGAGATTTTCCAATTGGTATTTTATGTGTTTTCCGTAGTAACGTACCTACTTACGACAAAGTAAAGTTTCTTCAACGCCGGGAAAACTGCAAGTAAACATTTACGCAAGTGTAAGTTTCCAGGAAGCCATCACATGGCAAGAAGCAGAAAATGCCACACTTGGAATCCTGATATCCATAGTCTATACAAAACTCTTGCGAATCATTCGCCATAAAAATCCAAAGCTTTCAAGGTATCTGCAGAATCATTGTCATTTGTAGTGTTTTATTAATTTTCTTTGTGGCATTTTTGCACTGCGGTGTCTTGATGTTTGGCTCTGTATCTGAGCGCTCTTCTTCGGTACTAAAAGGAGTTTATTTCCAACTAGACCTCACTTTTGGGCAGACCAAAGCTCGACCAATCGATGAACTAACAGAGACTATCTGCATATATGCCAAAATATATTAAGATAATGTTGGCAAGACTACTGATTATAGCTTTAAAGGAGAAGAGAAACAGAAATGAAAGCAACACCAGGAGACAATTATTCTTTAGATGAATCGAACGGAGAAAAACAACTAGACGACCTAGAAATTTCTTCATTTATTAAAGAAAAAAGAAACAGCAACACGACTATGACGCGCTTTGCATTTTTCTATCACGCACTCCCCGTAAATAAATATCCGCGAAATTCGCCCGCACTGAAATAACAGTTTGACGTGTTGGATGATAAATAACTTATTAGACGTTTTGTTGTGTAGTATCCTGAGTATTTTTACTCGTTATTTGTATTTTGACTCGCCCTACGGACTCGTCAAAATACGGTACAACTCGTAAAAATACTCAGCGATACTACACAACAAAACGTCTAATAAGATATATCTATTAAAGACAGCAGAGGCTCATAGCTAATAGGTCTAATAGTTTGAGAGAGAAAAATAAGAAAGGGTATAAGGAAATAAGAGACTTCCTCGAAAATTAAGGTGAAAGACAGATGCACTGTATTGTAGACTATAGCATGAAGCATCTCGCTGACAAAAAGAAGTGCTGTAATTGTGGAAAAAGGGAAAAGAAGAAAAGAACAAACATTCACACATTCTCCTTACAGGGATGTGTAAATGCAGAGTTTGACTAGGAGACGACAGGGGGAATTAAAAAACGCGTCCGTAGATAGAACTGTCCTCTTATATCACTTTCCTCTTACGAGAGTGTCCGTTAGCTGAGAGTTGACTGTGTTTAATACCGTGAATTTCTAAGTTTTATGAAGTGAAAGTTTGCTCTGTACCAAGAAGAAATAGTCTCTTGTCTCGTTGATCTGTTTATAAAGGAAACAATGGTGGTGACTTATATGTCAGTAAAAAGCGATCGAATATTGTTATGTTTACTACACATTACCTCTTTCAAAAGTGCTTCAAATACGAAATATGTTTTGTTACCAAGTCAAGAACTAAAATAACTATAGCAACATCTATTAACGGCAACTTTTACATATCGTAAGCTTGATGAATTGGGCGATAATTTTTTTTCTAAGCTATTCACTTCACAGCATTGGAAAGAGCAGCCCTTTTGTTACATTAGCCAACTAATATCGAAAATAGTTGAATAACATCAGTCGACGGCGATCTGAGTGAATTATTCCTGATTGGGTATATAATATGATGAAAAAGTATCAATTCAACAGATTTAAAACAAACTTTATCTTTCAAATTGTCATTCTTACTCCCCACCACTTTATTCTTGTTTTTCACGTTACCATGTTCCCATACATAGCGTAGCCTCATTTCTCATTACATAAACCACACACAACCCCAAATTCCTCTATTGTTTCCGACGATGGACGAACACTCAAAACGTCAGCTTTAAAAACTCTCTGCGGAAGCTAATTTGCATTTTCAACTTAGTTGATTACACCAAATCATCTTGAAACTCACCACATGACCTATTTCATCCTAGATCATTGAGAACGGACTTTTCATTTATATTGCCTTCGGAACCACCTGCTGTAAAAAAATAACTGTATGCATTCATCCTGTAGCCTTTATTTGCCACACACTATTTAACTATAACGGACGTCAAAATAACTTCCCCCAGATGGGAAATCTAACACTGAGAAAATTTTGATGAAAAAACGCCAATAACTTCAGTTCCTCACGAAGTGATGTAATTTTATCCACCTGTTTTTATAAACTATATGCATATATTCTGCAGCCTTTATTCGAACTTGAACTTCTCTTTTTAAAAATTAAAGAAGTTTTGTGAGCTGTTGCCAGGCAACAGGAGATAGCTGGGAGGAATACCCTTTGAAACCAAAGAAACGCCACAGACTATTTAACTACAATGGGCGTTAAAACAACTTTCTCCTGACGGAAAACCTAACACTGATACAATTCTGTTGAAAAACCAGTAGTGACATAAAAATAATTTTTGAAGGGAAATTTCATTCTTATTTGTCAAAACTCGTCATTGGCTAATTTTCAGTCGGCTGTATGACGTATGACATCACAATAGCCAACTAAAACAGGCGGCTATCTTAAAGACAGCTTATTGCTGAGGAACATGTGAAGTACCTCAAGTTGCTATGATTTCTTTAGTCTACTTTGTCTTTTTCTTGCTTATTCTTCAGAATGGTTTGGCCTGTTTAGATGGTAAGTTCTTCATAGTTTTTTTCATATAACTTTTACCCTTTTCACACTCTTAGCTTCTTGTATCAATTCACGACTTACCAAAACAACCAAAACACACCTGTCTCAATATCCGAAAGGGAAGCATTTAAGAGTAAATTGTTGTGTTTCTCAATTTATCCTGCCGCACTGTATCACATTATTACACATATTTTTGTAGTCGACATTATTTGAATGTGGGTGACATTCAACAACATTAGTTCCCTTCTCTGAAACCCAAAGATGAGTGTATTCACTTGTATTTTCTCAATAGGAATCTATTTTTGGCAACCGATTTCCGCTTTCTTCAATCTTTCTGAAGAAATCACCATAGAACCGAACGTTTGGCTGCATCCCTTACCTTCCGCTCAGCTTTGCCGACCATACGAAATAAATTGTGTCACAAACCCAAGGTTATAACATATACGTGAAAAATCGCATAATGACTCATACTATCTCTGTTTTTTTGTTCGTTTTATTTTTTCTAAACACTCATATTGGCTGATATGATAGTTTCAAGCTATAGTAGAGTAAGGTCACTTTTCCTACATTACTAGATCATTTAATACCTTTACTTTCTGAATTGTGAAATAGACGTACCTGCAAACCGATGACATAGTGGTGACACATTTATGACATTGTTTTGTTTTAATAATTTTGTTATTTTCCTCCCGACAATCTCAACTATTTCAGGTAATTGTCGTGTATTAGCATTTCCATCTTCGTTATTCTTCGAAGGGGAGCGTCTTGTTAACCACACCATAGCAACCATCATGGTGATTGACAGAGACACGTGTGAGTTTCGTTGTTACTTGGAACACAATTGTGTCAGTATAAACTTCAAAGTACGTCCGAGAGGACCTGAGACAGAAAACTGTGAACTGAACAACTCAACTAGTAAAGAACATGAGAAGGACCTGATCAAGGCAGCAAACTATGTTTACCATGGAACAAATGTAAGAACATTATCTAATGGGAGAAAAAAATTAAGTTAAAAGGCTGTGATCATTATTTTTTACTTCAACAAATGATTATTAAGTATTCATCAGTCATTGACGATAAAGCGGCTTTAAGTAAAAATCAATACTCAAAACTTCTCTACTTGGCAATCCCTTACAAAACGTGAAAAATAATAAAATCGATTTCAGGATAAGAGAGTAAAAAAAACAGAAACAATGAAAAATAAATAACGAAACAATTTTGCTCATAGGTAGTCTTTTCATTTTCCCTCTTTCAGAATGCCTGTGGTAACTCACCGTGCAAGAACGAAGCAACCTGTCAGTCAGGTTTTACTTCTTCACGATATCGCTGCTTATGTCCTCCTGGAATTACTGGCCACAACTGTGAACATGGTAGGAGATTGTATTTCTGCTTTCCATTTTTTTTTTTAGTCATGTGAAACAAAGTTGTTCAAGTACAATGAATGCACTCATCGTAGATGAAACTTGGATGGGGCAGAAGAGAAAGATAAACAAGGCCGGAGACAGGGGTTGGCAAAGGTGACGAGGACGAGGAGGAAGACTGGGAAGGGGAAATCCACGGCTACGGCGATAGGGAATGGAATAGGAAGTAAATGGGGACAGTGGAAATCGATGGCTGTCAAGTAATAAACTAGCAATGTTGATTTTTACATTTATAATTAAAAGAAATTTATTACAGATACTTTATGAATTTTTTCAACTCCTTCCCCTTGGTGAAATCACAAGTCCACTACTTACTATCTCTTTCTCCCATACCTTTCAGTGACTAATTGATGGCTACTAGTAAGAGAGAAAAAGCATAATTTTTGAGGACCTTGGTCATTTGTTTTCCTTTGAGTTATAGATAATTGTGACAGCAATCCATGTCAGAACCAAGGGATCTGTACAGACGGTAAATGCCAATGTCAGCCTGGATTCTCGGGAGAACACTGCGAGATAGGTTAGTTACACATTACTATCATCGGAAGTATTTAGTTCTTCCATCAGCAATTCTTATAGATTCACAAGTCCACCACTTACCTCCTCTTTGTTCCTTCAGTTCCTTTGACTAATTACCTTCCACGAGAGAAGAAGTATAGTGTTCCTAAGAAACTTTCGTCACTTTTTATTTGAATTATTTTTAAGACATAGATAGGTGTAAGAGCAATCCATGTCTGAACCAAGGGACCTGTACAGATGGTAAATGCCAATGTCAGCCTGGATTTTCCGGAGAACACTGTGAGATAGGTTAGTCACACCTTATTATCATCAGAAGTATTTAGTTCTTCCACTAGCTATCCTTTTGAGAGCATGTCCACGAGAAAACCGGGCAGAACCGGGCGGGGAGCGATAAACCTCAAATCACTGATTTGGCTCAAACTTGGCACAATTGTTAGGATCATTAGTTAACAAACGTGCGAAAATAATAGGTCAAAATACTTAATTCCCTGGGAGATACACGATTCCCCTGGGAAAACCCCCATTTCTTGCATTTTTTGCATAATTAACTAGCTAACTTCGCATTGCTGCTGTGACAAACCAAAAATCCATCTGCAAATTCAATTAGCTGGGTTGTGTTCTATATCTATCAGAATTCAAGAAAATTGAATTGTTTTAACTTTTTCATTTTATTTTATCCCTTACCTCTCCCTTAAGTAAAGACAACTTTTTCTGGTTTTGACAAAGTCCAAAACTAAGGATATTTTAAGGTTCAATATTTCTGATGACCAACCACTTCTGATCATTATTCCTATATGGGCAGTGAAAGTTATCACTGGACTTCGAAAACTAGTAATAACATTTGGGGGCAACTGATTTCATAACCCGTGCTGCGTGAAATTTACAGCTACCTCCCCCTTTTTAGTCTGTATCATCAAAATTCCGTACACCACATCTTTGTTTCATTAACTTAGAATTACTTGAAATTTGAAATAAGTTTCCCAGAGGGTATCGTTAAACATGAACGAGGAGATAATCTTTGAATAACGTAAGTTGAGCTCTTTTTGAGAACTTTTTTCGCAGCCATATTTGTATTATTCTAGAGGAAACGCAGCAGTTGACGATGAACATCAAGGGCGCACGTAGTCGAACTTTCTGACAAAAGAAATCTAGGAAGAAACTTGATAGTACATACATGTCTCTGTGGTGCCTCAGATGCATCTTTTGGCTCGATATGATATAAATAGCCATTATGTCAACAATGTATCAGATTCGATTTGCTTCGTTGCCTTGTTGAAATATTAAACGCGGTGAGAGTTCTTGGAAAGATCAATCAAAATGATTGGTCTTTTACGGTGTGATACTTATTGACTTACATGATGTGTGTTGGTGGCAAAAAGATAATTTGTGCCCTAAAAGCTGATATAAATCAAAAGGACAATTCGCCATCTTTGACAAGATCGCGCCTGCAACTTTGTTCAGCAGTCAACTTTGAAATCCATTTGACATGTTGTGTTTCTAGTCTACAAAGTTTAAAATGTAACAAAGACTTACGGCCACCAAAATATTTGACTTGTTATTTGTTAAGCTTGAGATAGTTGCTGGTTCACCGAAAAATGAATAAGCCCGTGATATATTGGTCCTCTCAACACAGGGAAAAAGAAAATGGTTAAAAACCTGAAACGCACAACGAAATCACTTACATACCTTATCCGAGGCTTACTGCTTACATTTGCCAAGTTTGAGCAAAATCGGTGATTTGAGGTTCATCGCCTCCTGCCAAGTTTTCTCGTCGACACGCTCTTAAGATCACATATCCACCACTTACGTTCTCCTTTTTCATTGTATGGCTTTGACTAATTATCTCCCGCGAGAGAAAAAGTATAGTGTTCCTGAGAAACTTCTGTTACTTTTTATTTGAATACTTTGTCATAGATAAGTGTGACAGCAATCCATGTCAGAACCATGGGAGCTGTACAGACGGTTACTGCCAATGTCAGCCTGGATTTTACGGAGAACACTGCGAGATAGGTTAGTTACGTCTTACTATCGTTGGAAGTATTTAGTTCTTCCATCAGCAATTCTTATAAAATCACAAGTCCACCACTTACCGTCTTCTTTTTCCTTGCATTGCAGTTGACTAATTATCTTCCACGGAAGAAAAAGTGTAGTGTTCCTAAGAAACTATCATCACTTTTCGTTTAATTTTTATTTTTTGTCATAGATGAGTGTAACAGCAATCCATGTCAGAACCAAGGGACCTGTAGAGACGGTAAATGCCATTGTCAGCCTAGATATTCAGGAGAATTTTGCGAGACAGGTTGGTTAGACCTTATTACGTTTGTGTCCCTCTGAGCGGCAAAAATACGGCTGCTAGTAGTCGCCTTCTCAGGGCTTACAAACATCTCTATAAGCACTTATTCTCATACAAGGACTGTAATCTCAGCGGATAAGTCACTTTTTAACCTACGTGACAGCGTTCTCGGCCGCCATTTTAATATCGTGGCACGCAAAAGCTTAGAAATTTCAACCTTGATTTATCACAAGACGAAAAACCCTATCAAACTACAAATTTGTTAAAAATATTTATTTCTTTATCTATTTATTATTATTATTCAATCGTTTCCACTGTGATTAAGTAAAACTAAAAAATAACTAAACTAACATCTCAAGGATTAATAATTCCTTATTTTTTAATTTTGTTGTTGTCACGTAAAAACCACTCCAACTGCAAACCGCATCTGTAAAGACAAAGATGATGGAGAGGGTAGCTTTTTCAGGGGTACAAGGCATACGAATGACATGCAACGCAAACTGAAGTATAGACTATAATTACTTTATATAATGATCGTCATTATTTTATATAGCGATTTCCATGTAGAATAAATCGACAAGATTCTTCAAAACTAGAAACAAACAAATCACCTCATCGACAATTTAACTCAAAGCATACAATATATACAAAAACCTAAATGTAACTTTTCCACGGCCATTCTCAATCTTATTCTAGTCTATGGTAATAATTATAATGACACTTAAATAGCTCTTTTACTTTACACTGAACTACATGGTATATAAATACAAACACGTCCATAATTTTTAACTACTTTAATTTTTACTACTGGTGCCTGATTTTTGAACCACGATTTCTTTTTGCACGCTAGAATACTGATTAACCGTCATCGGGTGAGACTTTACATTGTAAAGTTTCAAAGCAAACAAAAAAAACAGGAGAGCAGGCAAAACATAGATCAGGGAAATGATCATTGGCAAAGATGTATACGCATAAGCAAGAGTTCGGAAACGAGAGATTAGATTAAACGCGTTGGAATTTTCAAGTC
This sequence comes from Stylophora pistillata, assembly GCF_964205215.1. NCBI lineage: Eukaryota > Metazoa > Cnidaria > Anthozoa > Scleractinia > Pocilloporidae > Stylophora > Stylophora pistillata. Next base: position 31,729,906 of record NC_142520.1, read on the forward strand.
TCAGTACTTTCATTTAATTCATTTCGAGTGCCTTCTATACATTTATAGTAAAGTTGGAATATAACGCGCGCTGTCACTGGATGGAAGGGGGTGCTCTGTCATGGTACAAAACGCGGTTAACGCGCTCAGTTTGATTGTGCGTAAGCTTACGTACAGTAATTAAAACTCAAACACCGCTAACACTCGCATAGCACATGTAGTTTCGTGTTCAAAAACAAAACAGAACAAAACAGAAATGATAAAAAATTATAACCAAGCTAGTATAACGATTAAAATTCACACAAAAAAATGCAGTGTCAGAGCGACTGCGGTTATTCTAAGGTCCATCGCAGCTAGCTCATCATGGCGATATTCGGTCATCGCAGTGAACAAAGCCTCATAAATTGCATCGTCCGCCCTTTGAGTGAACAACCAAGAGCTTTCTCTGATGTACTTTCCGATGCATTGAGTAGAAAGCCACATTAGTCACACAGCCAAGTTTTAATTGACGGCGCTGTCATTCCGAGCAATCCTCATATTCCTGTGAATTCGGCTGTCGTTCATTCATAAAACGCACTCCTTGAGCAGTTTGTTTTCTAATTTTCATGTGAAAAACACTTGCGTGCTCTTGTGAGCCACAATTGAGATGATTCCTCAGTGTTGCATTGCGCATCCTCTACTGCGCATTATGATCAGGTAATCAGGCGAATACGCGCGCGCACACTCCGAGAACACGGTATTGTTTTTCAGTCAATGGACCAGGCCCCAGGCTACTGGATAAATCTCTACCCGATGGATAGAGCAGTACATTTTGCTCTTACTTATCAACCGGATAGGGATTAATCCTTGGGAATGCGTTATGCGCCCTTTATAAAATTGGGCCCAGGTAAAGAGAATCTTCAACTAGCACCGAGACGGTGACCCATATTTTCATTGCATAAATTTGGTGTAAAAATTATCCCCATTAAATCAGAGAAATGAAGAAAACATTCATTGAAGGGAAAAAAAGATATAGCTCCAAGTGTGCACGAAGCCCGTCACTCGATGATACAACCCTGACAGCAACGACTGGATGAACGTTTTGACTCGATGTCGTTTAAGGTTGCTTAATTTTCCCACAAAATATGTATCAAATTGTTCCATACACTAGAGACTTTCCACCCATCAAGATTTTTTTTTCAAGTGTTACTTTAAAAACCCTTGCTTCCAGCTACTGCAAAAATGTAACGTGAACAGATGAAATGACGCACGTGATAAGTGCCAGGGTATTTTGGCCTATCATATCTCTTAAACAAACCTGGTGACCTATCTTTTTTAGTGTATTTTTCGAAAAAAATTGTTCGACAACTTTTTTTTTCTGAGGAATCAACTTTACGGCATCTTTATCATAAAACTAATAGAGAAGCTTTGATTGTACTCTGTTCTGTTGTAAAGCACCTAGGAAGCGGCTAGAACACTCAAGGAGTGGAGAAAAACACTCGAATACGTGTCTTGTTTCTCCCCAAACTTCTTTCGTGGTCTAGCCGCTTCCTGCGCGTTCTACAACAGAACAGAGCACAGTCAAGGTCTCTCTATTGGTAACGTGGGGCAATACTCTGATCAGATCGGCTTTTTGGTCCAATATAGTTACTTTTGTATTAGTTATAGCCGATCTGTGCAGTGGCAGCAATCCCTGTCAGAATAACGGCAACTGTGTTGAGGGTAAATGCGAATGCCTTCCTGGATTTTCTGGAGAAAACTGCGAAGAAGGTAAGTCTAAAAATAAAAATTATCAGCTTAAATTGTTGTTAATCGTGCCTTGTAGGGTATCACGTTATGTGCAAGTGCTCATTCTTAGAAAAAAATCATCGATCACACTTCGGTGAACAAAGAAATTATCGACATTAACAAGGAACATTTTCATTTACTTCGAAGTAGAGATTAAAAACAGTATATCATGAATTGTCGTGTTTCAGCTTAGTGTGGCACAAGTGACAACCAAGTTGTTTGGCAGTTAGGTGCACTTACTAGTATATTAGGAATAGTATATTGACGGAAGGGTATTTTAAATTTCTATCCTTTTTTAGTGTCATGTAGTTCCTTGATCGTGTCTCAAATGTAAGAGCTAATGCTTAAAAATGGATGCTCAAAGCTTTGAATTCTGCGGTCCGGTGCCCACAACTGAGCAACAAACCAGATTTACGGGTTGTGGAAAAGCATCCAAAGATTAACACTGGTAGTAACCCACTTACTTTCTGTCCAATTTTTATTGAAGCACTAGACTGCTGCCTAGCTTTAATAACCCACGCAGTATGTTGGGCTTTAATAATCCACGCAGTATGTTGGGAGAACACAAGAAAAATTGTAAATAGCAAACCAAAGGCGAGTGTGTGCAAATTTTTTAAGGGCGGTCTATTGCTTTTCTAGAACAAACTTAAAATTTTTCAATATTCTATGGATCTATACCAGCGTAATAAACGATATGTTTTTGACCAGTCAGGGTGCTAAGGGTATAATAAATATATGAAGAAATGAATAAATACATCTATGACATGTATATCAAATTTTTTCCAACTAGAATTGCTTTTAACCCTCTCTTGGTACCCACAATTGTCAGCGCCGATATTCGTTTCTTTGTGTGGTTGGACCATCCGGCTCATGTTACTCCTGGGTTTAAACCATGTACTTATTTGTTGAGTGGTTGCTTTTGTTTTTGCTTAAACACCGACAGCAAATTTTTTGTTTTGACAATTTTGTTTAAATATTTTTCAGACATCGACGAGTGTACCAGCGGTGTACACAATTGCAACAGTTCAGCATCATGTAACAACACTGTTGGATCCTACACGTGTTCGTGTGACAACCATTTAACTGGAGATGGGACAATTTGCAATCTGGCAGCGGGTTAGTTGATTGCGTTTCCCTTTATCCGATAGTTACCAGGCCTCCCTGCATTACTGTGTATAGAACCCACAAACTCCTTATGAATAGAGGGGGTACGTTTTTAAAGAAGTTGTAGTGGTTTTATCAACTGAGTTAATAATGTAAATCGGCCACTGTTAAGGGTTTCTAAGCTGATGTTTCGAACGTTAGCCCTTTGTCAGAGCGAATAGGGACTGGTGCTCTCGGAATAAGCGGCCTTGTAGTCTTCCTGTTTCGCTAAAGTGCAACTTTTTACAAGAAGTACAATTCGTGCATTAGGTGTCATTGGCGGAGTTGCACGTGACATGGTCAGTTATACTCCTTACATGTACATTTAGGATGGAAAGAGTTTTAGATAATTATTGAGTGGCAGACTGGACTGGGCTTGGCTTAACTTGTTTTGTTTCTTTCCAACACACAGAGTGTCAAAACTACACTAGACTGACACATAGAGGCAGGAGGATAACATACCACTCGTATAACAAAAAGGTGTATTGTGACAGAGGACTTTCTGGATGGTATCGTTTTAGTGGGGAAGCAGGCACAAAAATGCCTTCCTCGTGTCCATTCACTTGGAGGTGTGGCACTCTTGCAACGGGGTGGTTGAATGGTGAACATCCTGCAGTGGCTGATGGACAGGTCACTAGGCGAGCCTGCTTTCACTGGTGGCGGGGCTGCTGTTCGTGGTCAAGGCTAATCAAAGTTAGAGACTGCAGCGCTTATTACGTTTATTACTTACCCAGCGTACCCTTCTGCTACCTCCGTTACTGCAGCACTGACTAAACCAACAGGAAAACAAAACATCTTAGAGAGAGAAAAATAATATACTTCTGCAATTAAAATGTTCGAAAGGGTAAAATGAGCGATCTAAATAGTTATCCTCTCTCCAATGTATCCGACCAGAATTGAAATTATAGTCATTCAAATAATTTGATGACCCCAAAAAGCCGGCCTTTGATAATCACAAACTCACAAGGTCGGTCTATCCCACCCCAACAGAAATAAAAACGTGAACTGAACGAAGGCTCTGATAATAGCCCAAAACATCTCCAAAATAGTTTTAAGCCACTTGAATAATGTGAGGTAGCTAGTATTTACGGTACTAGTCCTGGGGTGTTTTGCAATTGACATTTTCCAAAAGTGGTTTGAAAACTTTGCGGAGGTCATGATACATTTCGACGAAATAGTGCTTTACTGCGAAGGATCGTGCACATATACGCAAATTATAGTCTTAATACTGCATATTGCAATGGAAGTATTAACGATGGGTATCAAAAATGACTCCACTACAATTTTTTCAGCACTTTAAGGTACTTTTTTGTAAATTTGTTTTTGTTTTGCATGGCTTATTGGTGAAGAAAACAGGCATTAGGAAGGATTGGTCAAAACGGCAGCTTTGAAGCTCATGAAATCTGAAGAAGAAGAACACTTCCCCTGACGTCACCCCCTGTAGTACACAGCAGTTAAAATGAAATCGGTTTTATTCACGTACCTAAGAGAACTCACTAAATAATTAAACACACGCTGTATATATATGCAGGTCTCGAGGGTATTACATCACACCATCACGCATCACATTGCATCGCGCATATTACATGCTCGTTGGCATTCTATACACTACATTCCCTCCTTTCCTAAATGTTCAACATACAAATCGAAGCCTTTAAATCAAACCAGTCGCTCGATAAAGGGACAAGAAGCTCAAGATATTCAGTTCATATCATATTCAGTTCATATTCAGTTTATATGGCTTTATAACGATCGGGCGGTCTTACAGTCCGGGTCGACCTCCGAACAGGCCTTCCCACTCCGGTATTCTCATTGTCTGGGAAATGCCTAGGTTGTTCTTGAGAATCTTCAGACGTTCCAGGAATCTCTTTTGGCATCGGTACGACTGTCGTCTCTGACATTTTGCTTGCCCCTGGGTCATCCACCCGTACTGCAGAACCTGCCTGTACCACTTGGTCTTCCTTGCCATTGGATAAATCTCCTTTCTCGTTATACTTCTTTACAAACACAGTGTTTCTTTGCAGTTCAATGCCAGTCTCGTTCCTAAGCGTTACCTCTGACCTCGTCTTATGAACAACCTTAAAGGGATCAGGGTTAAAGTTGGTAGACCGGGTCAATGCAGTGAGTGGAAAAGTGGATGGAAAGAAGAATCCCAGAAAATTGAAGACGTTTTTTTTTTAGTTACGGACGGAAAGGACACTTTAGTCAGGATTGGAGGTGACCGGCGCGAGGTCAGACTTGCGGGAAGTGCGGTACGATAGGCCATTTCAAAGTCAAATGCCCCCAACTCCATCAGCGAGGCGGCGCCCAGTCGGGATCCAAAGGAACGAGGAATAGCAGAGGTGGACATGGTCGGGGTGGCAGAGGTGCTGGTGGATTTGGTCGGGGTGGACGTGGACGCGGAAGACTAGGGCAAGAGGCAAATCTAGTGACTCGAGGACCTGCCCCCGAGAAGAAGACAAAAAAGATTCTGCAACGCCAGGTCGTCAGTCAAGACCCGATTATGCCTTTTCAGTGGATGACCACAGGGAAGAAAGAAGTGGTCATCGGTGGTGTGTACGTACCAGATGTTCTATTGATTCGGAAGCTTCATCTAATGTTATGGGACAGCGGACCTGGGAATTACTAAAGCAGAAGGGGATCAAGTGTGAATCTCGGAAGTCTGCGAAAGAAATTTTTGCTTATGGTGGCGTAGAACCTTTATCGATCCTAGGAACTTTTACAGCAGATGTCACGCAAGCTGGATGTGGGTTTAAAGACGGAAGTAAGGCTGACTTCATAGGGGTTGAAGGCGATGGTCGTACGCTGTTGGGTCGCGAAACTGCCGAGGTGCTGAACCTGCTACGTGTTGGTCCTTTTCAGGCAAACAGTGTTGACGGAGGACGACCAGACGGCAGTGTTAGAGAAAAATACAAGGAGTTATTTAGTGGTGTTGGTCTTTTGAAGGGTTACGAACTGCATGTTGATGAGTCAGTGAAGCCTGTAGCGGAGCATGTACGCAGGATTCCTTTTGGGCTGCGAGAGAAGGTTGATGTAAAGCTTGGTGAACTTTTAAGGCTGAACATCATAGAGGAAGTGCCGGGAGGGCCGTCAGGATGGTTATCGCCATTGGTGGTTGTTCTCAAAGGTGACGGTGACGCGAGGGTCTGTGTTGACATTTGAATGAAGCAATCGTCAGGGAGCGGCATCCAATTCCAACCGTCGAGGAGCTGTTACATGACTTGAATGAAAGTGCCATGTTTAGCAAGATTGATCTCAAGTGAGGTTTTCACCAGATCCTGCTCAGCGAGGAAAGTCGCCACATCACTACTTTCAACACGCACCGAGGGCTGTATCGGTACAAGCGGTTGATGTTTGGGGTGACATCGGCACCAGAAAATTATCAGCAAATCATCAGAGACGTGTTAAGGAGTTGTGCTGGGGTTGCCAACATTTCGGACGATCTTATTGTTCATGGAGGTGACGTGGAGGAACACGACAAGCGTCTTTTTGCTGTGTTAGATAGGCTGAGTGAAGTGGGGTTGACGGTGAACGGAGACAAGTGCCAGTTTAGGTTGTCGAAGCTTACGTTCTTTGGCCATGAGTTTACTTGTGACGGTATAAATCCATGCGAAGGCAGGCATGTGGAGAGTTGTCTCGTACGCATCAAGGAGCTTAAGTGACGTCGAACGGCGCTACAGCCAAACGGAGAAGGAAGCGCTGGCCTTGGTTTGGGCATGTGAACGGTTTAACATGTATGTTTCTGGACAGGACTTCGAGTTGGAGACCGACCACAAGCCCCTGGAGCGTATCTACTCCAGTACTTCGAGACCTTGCGCCAGGATAGAGAGATGGGTCTTAAGGCAACAAGGGTACAATTTAAAAGTAGTGTACCGCCCAGGAAAGACTAATATAGCAGACGCGTTGTCCCACTTGAACTCAGATCACGTGGGCCATGGAGAGGAGTATGACTATGTTAGAGCAATTGTTGAGGACTGTGTACCCGTTGCTCTATCGATCACCTAGAGAGATTGAGGAAGC